>NW_026623838.1:57780-63941 GCF_030028575.1 Malurus melanocephalus | reverse complement strand
CAACAAGTTAACCTTTATGCAGAAAATCTTTTCCATACATTTTAACCAGGCTCAGGTTTGACTTACATTGTTTAACATCTTCAGCATTTCATAGTCACAGTGAAGTTCAAGCAAGTGCAAAAATCTTACTGAAGTCTTGATTGTTGGATTAAGATATTTCTACAAAAGCCTATTTTATTGTSATTTTCATTTGGAAACTAATGTATTTTATTTGGGAAATGTTGGTTCATCCTCTTAACTACTGTAGCTTAGGGCAGCACTTGCATGTTTTATAGACAGTGCTWAACATCTGTTTGTACACACTTTCACAAAATGATTTCTCATTACATTTCTATTAGAATCAGCTCTTCTGTGAGGACATTAGTACCTCTTGTGGTCCTATTTTGTGAGGGGTTTTTTTTTATCTTTCTCTTCTTTACTTTTGCCTGCAGCAAGATAAAACAAGGACATACTGGATGCTGAAGTCCACTCCTCCTTTCTTGCATTTACAAATAATGAAGCACAATGCTGCAACATTGTGCAATAAATACTATGTTGGCAAAATGTTCATTAGAGACAAAAAACAAGCAACCAGGAAAATGTATTTCTTCAGGCATTTATGTGTCTCTGGCTCTTAAACCATTAGATACTGTGTCATACAGATGGTACATTCAGTCCCTGTGGAGTGATGTTGCTGTCAGAAACACTGTACCAGATGAACAGCTAAGGAACACCAGCACTCATGGCTGGAATGAAAATTCTGGGAGGCACAGACAAGCGGGAACACACACAAATGTATCAGACTTAATGGTTATGGTGACAGTCCTTCCATGATTATGGTAAACAAATTTAATGAAAATGAGTCTCTGCCATCTAAAATCATAAAAATAAATTTATCAAATGCATGAAAGTCTATGCAATAGCAAAGAGGGCATACCAGTTGGGGTTTTTTTTCTGTACCAATCAATCTTCTGTTTGCCGAATTAAGCATTGGGCTACAGAAGTTTAATTCTACTATCTTGGTAAAATGTAACATTTAGATTGTTTTCTTAAATTTCCAATAATATGTCTATAAATATCATTTCAGTTCACCATAACAAAATCCAAATTATGCTTTCCCCTATTGTCAACAACTTAGTTGTTTTCTGTCAGTATAATTTATATTTCTCGCTGAAAAATTTGGTAGCAGTCAGTATCTGAAAATTCTCTTACTAACCAGTCAAATAAGTTTGTCATGCAACTGTTACAGAAGATTTTACAAACTTGTATTATCTATCCATTTTCAACCACTGTTTATCTGCATGGACTACTCCAGAGTTTATTTGGTTTTGGTATATCTTTATGTATTTTCCTCTTTCTGACTTTAATAACACTGAGAATAATATTCGAATATTAATTCACAGACACCATCAATTTATATTTTTWAAATATTTATATTTAAATTAAATTCTGTTCTAAGACAATACTTTTATTTGGAAATCTATTTATTCTTCTTTTCTCCTTCTTTTCCTGTCTTCCAAGTTGGAAATCTCAGATGTARAAGAGTTTATTTAATATTGAAATCACTGCACTGATGGATATTTATGACTTCTTTGACATGAATCTTTAGTGCACGTATTCTCCTGGGGGATTTTTTTCCTGTAATTTGAAAGCCGTAGACTATATCAAATCAAGATATACTGATCACAAAAGCATTCTCTGGAAAAGGATGACATAGGCAAAATAAATCACAAATTAATGACAYAAGGACAGGAAAGTGTGGGAAATAATATTCTAACCTTCGTACTGTATTATTTTGTTTTGGGAGTATTATTTCATTATTTCTACACATTGTGGAATGTGTATGGGAGTACACTTCACTGAAATGTGGAAATAGTTCAGACCTAATAGTTCATAGAGCTAACTATGAAGCCTGAAGAGCAGAATATTTTTGTAAGGCAAAAGCAGTCTTTCTCCAGCCTAAAAGACCTAGTTTGAAAGGTGGATGCCTAATGAGAGTTAGCATTAGTTTCAAATATAAAAGGTCTAAACAGTCACACTCAGTAAATAAAAYTGTGTCCCAATCAGCTCCCTTTGTACCATATAATCTCTACAGATACTGCATTGCAGAAAAATTCCCTGATTGATTGAAAACTGTTAGCATTGAAATAATAAATCTCTGAAATTTAAAAACATACCACTGAAGTATTATTTTTAATTTATAAATAAGTTGTTCTTAAGTAGGCTGGATCCAAGCAGTTTTAAAAATGAGTTTTCCATTGTGAATTTCTGATTTATGACTCTGGTTTGGTTTTTTAAAAGCCTGAACTTTTTTTTCCATTGTTTTTTTCCCCTTTCCTTCTTCCCTTTTGCAATTGACTCCAAATCATAGAGTTGAGGAAGAAGTCAGTTGTCTAGTATAATAAAGTTTGACTCTAATATTCTGAGAGTATTCAATATTTTAGTATCAAGAAATGCTTCTCTGATTATCCTTCTTGAAATTCCAGAGTAGAAATAACATTCCCAGGATACTATTAATATTTACATCCTTCCTCTTTATGTTTGGACTTGGAGTTCCACAAGAAACTTTCTCATACCTGCACCAGCCACTGGATTGAGACAGTGCAAACAGTTAAAAAAACGCAAAAGACAAAAATGAAAARTATCATTTTGAAGCTTTTAAATTTCAGACAGAATTTTTGAGAAATTAAGTCTTTGCTCCAGCTTTATGGAAAATATTTTATGTATCTATTTAATAAGGGATTTTTCATTGGTAAATCCTCCTAAAAATATTTCTAGTCATTCAGCAAAGCAGTTCTATTTCAGATCTGAAGATTTCATAATTTATAAACAGTAACACTAAAATCAAATAAAATTTATTGATTTGCAGATAAATGTGACTCACAGACTTGAAAGAATTACATCTSTAGTAGTCAACATCATGGGTAAGAGTTTTCCAAACAGAATTCTAATAAATCTTTTTTTTCTATTTCTGTGTTAGTTTTCTTCTTCAAAATCTCAAAAGTCCCAATTCAGCTATTTTCCTAATTTTTGTACAAAAAAAAATTTCAGAAAGAGATCACTTCAAAGGAAGGAAGACATGGCCTGTATATATTGAGATATACTTGACATCGTGTTTTGTGTCCTTCCCTTTTACTTTTCCTTTTGGTCTGTCAAAAACTAACTTCCAGTCTTCAAGAGAGTTCCAAGTTTTATCAATACTTATGCACTGTTGACTCTCCTTTCTTGAAACAAAATTCAASTAAGGTAAAAAAACTGAAAAAAAAMCCCCMAAAAAGCGTTTTATAAGGGCAGGGGCCAGTGGTTTTGATGGACTTGTTGACTTTAATTTATAAGTATTTTATCTATATAACAAAAAAACTATCAACTTGCCATTAAAGCAAGAAAGACAATTTTTCTCTTTCCTATAGTGCTGTAATTCAATGGAAACAACTACAAGAAATCTGATAACAAAGATGTTGAATACAGTACTAGAGACTTGAAAAAATTTTTGTTTGACACTTAACAACTGTCTCCCTGAAAATAAGATATATCTGCAAGCTGCAGCTGAACAGATCTTCATAATTGAATCTCTTAATTAGCAAAAAAGTTTCCAGTTCCTATAATCTATCATAACTAATATTTTACTAGCTAATCAAGCTGAGTTGTTTAAACTGGAGCTCACCTGCAGAATCCAAATAGACTTTCCTTGCATATGGATTTCTGTGAAGATTCTTCATTTCTACACTTTCTTTCAATAACAAATTKGATTTGCATGTGCTTTGGGAGCAAGAAATTTAAATTTTAGCATAGATCTTAAAYGATCTGTGCAAGTAATGATCACTAGTTTATCATAATTGATATTCCAAGTGAACAAAAGACTTGTTGTAGCATTTGCACTAGAGATGGTAGGCAAAGTTTATTATTTTGCACTGGAGACATTTCCTCTGGTTTGGAAGGAGTTCTGATCAGCATGATTACTGCATTTTCCCATTAATTTCAAGGACTTAGATTCTACAAATTGCCATCAATAAAATGTTACTCCAGTAAAAAGATTGCCAGCTGTGAAGTAGGTGTATATTAGAGTACATCATACTCTGTTATTAAAATCACAAAAAAGTGACTCACATATTACACAYGTGCCCCATATAAATTTACATAATTTATGGAAAATTAATGTTATAATGAAAATATAATGAGTCTTTGAAGATAGAATTGTTTTATCATTCATGCAGTTCAAATCCAAGTCTTCAAATTGACCCTTACCATCCATTCTGGAAGACAGAAGTAAACAATAATTTTGCTGACAACAAAAGTGTCAGCCAGAAAAAAAGGACATTTGTGAATGTGTGTGATATCTTAATCCTACAGATCATGGGCCCACTTTAAAAATATATTAAAATTTGAAACCATAGTAGTTAAGAAACACAACCAACTTAGAAAAGAGAATGTCATGGATTTGTTGGGAGATATAAGGATTTTAATCAATAGAAAACCAAAGGAAGAAATTATGGTCATAGATGAAAATGGTTACATTAAAAATAAATGCTGAGGTCTTCACAAAGAACATTCTCACCAGTTTTTCTTTAGTAAGCACAAACCACCCTAATTCTACCATATTTATGCTTAGCATGCTATCTGACTCCAGTAGCTTCCCAAAYCACGTAACTTTATTCAGTTGAAAGCTGTTCCTGTCTTGTGTTCTTTCATGAATCAKGCTTGAAAGCTGTTTGAAAAAGTGCTGTTTCGTAAACCATGTCAATAACTGCAAAAAGTGACCCAGTGCCCAGGAATATACAATGGCCACTCTTTATTTATAGGTATAGTCACAGTCATTACAGTAGCAGACACATTTGTTATTATTTTCTCCAAATTTAAGCAACTAGAAGAAAAAAAGATAAAATTCAAGGTACAAATATTTTCAGTCAAAAGTAATTGTTAATGGCAAAACCCTGTAAAATTTATATGTCTAGAAGAAAGGTACTCTGGAACTCTCCTAGCTGTATTGTATAGGAAAAGGAGAAAATTCCATTAATATTGTAAGCCAGACTCAGAGCCTCCTAGTCTCCGGATGRTGAAACTCTGCAAGGGTTAATGGATTTTTAGTCATCTCCAGCATACCAACATTTGTGTCTCTTCAAGATATGCAGCATCAATAAGCCTGAAGGCTATTTCAAATTGCATCACCCAGATTAGTGTCTCAAATATTCATTTATAATTGAGTATTCCTAGTTAGATTCTTGTTTTTATTTGACTAACTAAAACTCTCTTAGCAGTGAAGAGAGAAACAGAAAAAAATTATAAACAACTTGGAATCTATCAATAAATTCACATGTGGCAATAGTTAAAACTAGTGGTAGTCTGGTGGTTGTTTATATCACTGGCAAGTATTTGCAACAGCTTACCCACTGACAAGTTCTGAATTTTTTTAAAGCAGTAATACTCTACATGAAAAAGCCCTCCAAAAAAAACAAAGAAAACAAAACAAACAACAGAAACAAACAGACAGACAAAACCCCAATCTTAAGTACTATTAAGGAGTCAAATGCATTTAAAATCTTGGTTTTCTAAATTTCCATGCTGTCATGACTTTCAAAATGACAGACATGTCTGAAGTTTATTTAATTCACTACCATTCGACATGCACAGTCCTTGTTTACTGACAGGAATTCTTCAGCCATCTCCAAACAAGATATAGATAATTTGAATGATTATAGAAGCTGATCTTTTCATAAGTAAGCAAACAGATGAAGGGTAAAAACACACACTAAAGCTCTCTCTGTATCAGTTGCCAAGAGTGAAGGATCTCCTGAAATTTCATATGTTGAATATTGCCTGGGCTTGCGGTACCACTTGTAAAGTTACATTATAAACATTAGCATGCTACATATATACAAAGAGGATTCACTTGGGAAATAATGTAAATATTGAAAGAATGAATTTTTCACCTTTAGTCAGACAAAACTCCTGTTTACATTAGTGGGAAAGAACATGCAGGTATATTTAAGGACCGAGAATAAAAAATTTCAGTCCAGATGTCTGGGAAACTCATTTTCAACACAGATCATATTAAAAGGGAAAGAACTTAGGAAGAATAGACCTGAGTAGAAAAACCTTCATCTAGTCACAACAAAATATTGTACCTTTGGTAACGCGAGAGAGTTGGATGCCATCTAAAAAAAAAAAAAAAAAAAAAAAAAAAA
>NW_026623838.1:39417-57095 GCF_030028575.1 Malurus melanocephalus | reverse complement strand
TGTTTGCTGCACTGTGATCTTTTGCCCCTGTGCCTTGCCACGAACCCCTGAGATTACAGCTGCAGCAGTTGTGTTCTGCTACATCTCATCTCACAGTCGCGGGATTCTGCTTATCTCTTTGCTCATCCAGCCATTATGAGGTTTCTTGCTGTCCAGAGGAGCATTGAGATTGGCCTTCCGCTGTAAGTGTGTAGAGGAACTTTTTCTCCATCCACCTCTGCTGGTTTGTACCCATCGTTAGCCACTGAGAGAGCTGAACCAGCCAAGACTCGCACCACAGTGCCCCCTGCAGCCGGTGAGGAATCATCTCACCTGCCCTGCCCGACCAGGAGCCAACAGCACCCCTTGCCGACTGAGACATTAACTGCACCAAAAAAATGGTGTATCTCTGTAGGAAGCTGCCATTGGATTTATGGCTGAGTTAGTTATTGCTGCTGCTGTTGTTACTTGTTTTACCTTGTTATACATAATAGTAAAAACTATTATTCCCTTTTACCCACATTCTTGCCTAAAACCCTATGATTTTCAAAACTATAATAATTCAAAGAGAAGGGGGATCATATCTACCACTCCAAGAGAAGTCTCTGCCTTCATTGGCAAACCTGTCATTCAAACCAAGACAGATTTTGGCGCCCAATGTGAGGCTCAAGGGCACAGAGAGCAAAAAAGGAGTACAAAAAGGAATAACAGTTTCTGAGTGAGCTATCTTTGTGTTCGGGAAGTAGGAACCTCATTAAGCAGCATCATGTTGTCTAGCATACCTTGGTTTGGGTGGCACATACTCATGGGTGTATTTTTCACATTTGCAGTTCCTTTCCTAAGCATGAGTCCTATGTCTGAGGCTATAGTAGCCATTCTCCAGTTCACACAATGGGTGAATAAGGTGAGGAATTCATAGATTTTACCTTTCTCTGGGCAGCAGGCACATGGATACAGGTCTACCACACACTAAGTGCATGCTTTTGGAATTGGGTTACTAATAGTACCTACTGTAAAGAAATAACACCAGGGGAAGCATTCTCCCAAACTTTCACCCATTCATTTGGGGCTACTCCATCAGAATTCGAAGAGTCAATTTTTCCCCTAGATGCTAACTAAATGATACTAATATGAATATTCTGTTCAGCATTGAAAGACAAAATGAGACTGCTCTGGGCAACCACTCTAACATCTGCCCCAGTGACCAGAGATGCTGCTGAAGAAACTAGAGATGTTGCCACAGAAACTAGAGATGCTGCCACAAAAACTAGGGGTGCTGCCACAGAAACTAGAGATGTTGCTGCAGTGACTAGGGATGCTACCCCAGAGACAGGGACGTTGCTGCAGGAACTAGGGATACTCCCCAGAGACCAGGGATGTTGCCACCGAGACTAAGGATACTGCCCCAAAGGCTAGGGATGCTGCCCCAGAGACTAGGAACACTGCCACAGAGCCCAACCCATGCCCCAGGCTGGACCCTGTCCCACTGTCTGACCCTGCCCAACTACCTACTTCAGAAACTAACTGCCTGGACTGGGTGAGCGTACTGGTGGAAGAGTTGCAGAAGCTGCACCGCCCAGAGTGAGTGCGAGTACTAGTAGAAGAGATGCAAGAGCTGCGCCACCCGGAGGGGGTGAGAGTACTGGCGAAAGAGATGCCAGAAATGCACCAGGGGCTGAGGGAATACGTCTTCTCAGCTGGTGGCAAACCCTCTCCCTGCCCCAAAGAGGAAGGGTCTGATGGCGCAGCAGTGAAACCCACAGATGTTACACCTGTCCAAGTTCAGGCTAAACTGCAAGGCCAGCCACAACCAGCCGCAGTAGCCCCTGGGCAGAAATAGAAGTATAAAACCAAATCGGTACACTCTGCTAATAATGATGGAGAACCAAGGCCATCACAACCAGCAGGGGAGCCAGAACCTGAAATAAACACTGAGTCCCTGTTGCATGACAGCCTCCACAATTTGTGAGATGACATTGCGTGACAGGGGCGAGGCTTGGTCAACCTGCTTACTTCGGGTTTGGGACCTTGTGGGCTCAAGTGTGCAATTGGTTATCGGCAAGGCAAGGTATTTGGGAGCCTTGCCCCTAGATGCAGGTATTAATCAGGTGTTTATTAGGGAGCCAGAGCCGCTTTCTCTCTGAGAGCTCTTAATGAGTGTAAGAGAGAAGTTTTTCCATAGAGACAGGATGCAGGAATACTATTGCAGAATGCCCTGGAAGACCATTGAGGAAGGGATCCAACAGCTCAGAGAAGTAGGAGTAATGGAAGTACTCTTTAGGAAGGACGGACAACATCATAATGATCCTGACCAGGTCAGGTGCACAGGGCAAATGTTGTGGAATCTGGCAAGTCACGGGCCATCTCAGTATGCCATCTTCATTGCCACGGCTAATGCTGATGACAGCCAAGAGACAGTGAGTTCTGTAGCCAGCAGGCTCCAGTATTATGCGAATATGATCAATGGCCCAATGCAGGCTCACATCTCTGCTGTGGTTAAAGACCTCCAAGAAGAGTTGAAAGAGATTAAGGAAGAGATGAAGAACAGTGTAGCACCAGTGCAAGTCACAGGCCCCAACACCAGAGCCCGACATCCCCCAGCAAGAGAGAGTACACTCCACAAGCTGACCTGTAGTTCTTCCTATGTGAGCAAGAGGAAGACATGAGTAGGTGAAATAGAAAATCCATGGCTGCCCTGGCAGCCCAGGTGCGTCAGCTCAAGAGAGAAAAAACTAGCCGAGGCAACTCTTCTAAAGGGAAGGTAGTCTCAGCTTCCTGTAGCCAACCCATGAGATGCAATAGAAGAAAAAGTGATATGTCCAATTCCCTTAGAAGAACCTGTGAGTGTGCCCATAGAAGAGATGATACCCAGAGTTAGAGGGGCCGTGCCTCTAACCAGGCAGAGGCATGGGAAGACCATGTCTTCTGGACAGTGTGGACATGATAGCCTGACACATCAGAGACACAAAAATATGAGGCACTGGTTGACACGGGAGCGCAGTGTACCCTAATGCAATTGAGACACGTAGAGGCAGAACCCATTTCTATTGCAGGGGTGACAAGGGGACCACAGGAGTTGACTGTGTTGGAAGCTGAGGTGAGCCTGACTGGAAAGGAGTGGCAGAAACATCCCATTGTGACTGGTCCAGAAGCCCCATGCATTCTGGGCATAGATTTCCTCCTGAATGGTTTTCTCAAAGACCCAAAAAGACCCAAGTGGGCTTTTAAAATAGCTGCTGTAAAGGTTGAGAGTATCTAACAGCTAAACACTTCACCTAGACTATCCAAGAACCCTTCTGCAGTCGGACTCCTCAAGGCAGAAGAGC
This sequence comes from Malurus melanocephalus, assembly GCF_030028575.1. Lineage (NCBI taxonomy): Eukaryota > Metazoa > Chordata > Aves > Passeriformes > Maluridae > Malurus > Malurus melanocephalus. The sequence goes on along the minus strand of NW_026623838.1, from coordinate 53,790 downwards.
AGCACGTTCCAGTCGCCACCTCGACAGTACATCGCCGGCAGTATCGGATGAATCAAGATGCCGTGATCCCCATCCATAAGATGATCCAAGAGCTGGAGAGCCAAGGGGTGGTCAGCAAGGCCCACTCACCCTTCAACAGCCCCATCTGGCCTGTATGCAAATGTGAAGGAGAATAGAGATTGACTGTGGACTATCGTGCTTCGAATGAAGTGGCTCCACCGCTGAGTGCTACTGTGCCAGACATGTTAGAGCTCCAATTTGAGATAGTGTTCAAAGCAGCGAAGTAATACGCCACCATTGACATGGCCAATGCCTTCTTCTCCAGTCCTCTGGCAGCAGAGTGTAGTTGGCTCAGTTGGCTTTCATCTGGAGGGGCATGCAATACACGTGGAACCGGCTGCCCCAGGGGTAGAAGCACAGCCCTACCATCTGCCATGGGCTGATCTAGGCTGCACTGGAAAAGAATAAGACTCCAAAACATCTTCAGTATATTGATGACATCATTGTGTGAAGAGACACAGCAATAGAAGTATTTGAGAAAGAGGAGAAGATCATCCAGATTTTCCTAGAAGCTGGCTTTGCCATGAAAAGGAGCAAAGTGAAGAAACGTGCTCAAGAGATCTAGTTCTTGGGGGTAAAGTGTCAATGCAGACAGAGTCAAATCGCCACTGAAGTCATCAATAAGATCACGTCAATGTCTCCACCAACCAGCAAAAAAGAAAGAGGCGCCATAGGCTTTTAGAAAATGCATGTCCCCAGATACAGCCAGATCGTGAGCCCTCTCTACCCAGTGACCCGCAAGAAGAACAATTTCCAGTAGAGCCCTAAACAACAGCAACCCTTCACCCAGATCAAGCAAGAAATCGCTCATGCAGTAGTCCTCAGCCCAGTCAGGACAGGACCGAAAGTGAAAAACGTGCTCCACTCTGCAGCCAGAAGCAATGGTCTGTCTTGACGCCTTTGGCAGAGTGTCTAGTAAAACTTGAAGCCAGGCCGCACTGGAAAAGGGTGAGGCTCCGGAGCATCTGCAATACCTTGATGACATCATTGTTTGGGGGAACACGTAAATGGAAGTATTTGAGAAAGAGGAGAAGATCATCCAGATTCTCCTGGAAGCCTTTGCCATAAAAAGGAACAAAGTGAAAGGACCTGCCTGAGAGATCCAGTTCTTGGGGGTAAAGTGGCAAAATGGATGGAGTCAGATTCCTACTGAGGTCATCAACAAGATCATGTCGATGTCTCCACCGACCAGCAAAATGGAGACACAAGCTTTCTTAGGGCGCCATAGGCTTTTAGAAAATGCACATCCCTGAATAGAGCCACATCGTGAGCCCTCTCTTCTTGGTGACCTGCAAGAAAAATGATTTCCAGTGGGGCCCTAAACAGCAGCAAGCCTTTGCCCAGATCAAGCAGGAAATTGCTCATGCGAGAGTCTTTGGCCCAGTCAGGACAGGACCAGAAGTGAAGAACGTGCTCTACTCTGCAGCTTAGAGGAATGGTCTGTCCTGGAGCCTTTGGCAAAAGGTGCATGGTGGGACTTGAGGCCAGCCACTGGAATTTTGGAGCCGAAACTACCGGGAGTGTCCAAAGCCAACTACACACCAACAGAGAAGAAGATCTTGACAGCCTATGACGGAGTCCAAGCTCCTTCAGAAGTAATTAGCACTGAAGCCCAACTCCTCCTGGCACCCCGACTACTGGTGCTAGAGTAGATATTTAAAAGAAAAGTTCCCTCCACTCACCACGCTACTGAAGCTACCTGGAGCAAATGGATTGCTCTCATTACTCAGCACGCCTGCATTAAAAACCCGAATCACCCTGGGATCCTGGGAATAATTACAAATTAGCCCGAACCTGAAAACTTTGAGCTCACTGATGAAGAGAAGCAAGAACAAGTGACACGTGCTAAAAAAGCTCCACTGTCCAACCAACTGCCAGATGAAGAAAAACACTATGCTCTTTCCACTGACAGCTCCTGTCACATTGTAAGAATGAATCAAAAGTAGAAAGCAGCCGTGTAGAGCCCCACACAACAGGTTCCACAAGCCACAGAAGGAGAAGGTGGATCAAGTCAATTTGCTGAACTCAAAACGATCTAGCTGGCCCTGAATATTGCTGAGAGAGAAAAGTAACCAAAGGTCTACCTTTACACCAATTCACAGATGGTAGCCAATGCTTTGTGGGGTTGGCTGGAAAGGTAGAAAAACGCCCATTAGGAGCGTAAGAGAAAACCAATCTGAGCTGCTAGAGAGTTAAAAAGACATTGCGGCCTGAGTAGAAAAGTTACCTGTGAAAGTCCACCATGTAGATACCCATGTCCCCAAGAGCCGTGCTAATGAGGAGCACCGGAATAATGAGTAGATAGATTGGGCTGCAAAGATAGAAGTGTCCCAGATCAACCTGGATTGGCAACACAAGAGTGAGTTGTTCCTAACTCAGTAGACCCATAATACCTCAGAGCACCAGAGCAAAGATGCCACCTATAAGTGGACACAAGACTGAAGAGTAGATCTAACCACAGACAATATTTCCCAAGTTATCCATGACTGTGAGACATGCACTGCCATCAAGCAAGTCAAACGAGTAAAACCCCTGTAGTATGAGAAAAAGTAAGACAAGTACAAGTACAAAGAAGCCTGGCAGGTTGATTTCATCACTCTGCCCCAGACCCATCATGGCAAGCACTATGTACTCACAATAGTAGAAGCCACTACTGAATGGTTAAAGACCTACCCCGTGCCTCGTGCCACTGCCTGTAGCACCATCCTAAGCCTTAAAACACAAGTCCTTTGGAGGCATATTACCCCAAAGAGAATTGAATCTGACAACAGGACCCTTTTGAAGAACAGTCTTATAAACACCTGGGCTAGAAAACATACCATTGAGTAAGTGTACCATATCTCTTACCATGCACCTGCTGCTGGCAAAGTAGAGCTAAGTAACGGACTCTTAAAAACCACCTTAAAAGCACTGAGTAGAAAGACTTTCCAAAACTAGGAGAAGCACTTGGCCAAAGACACATGGTTAGTTAACACCCAAAGATCCACCAGCTGAGCCAGCCCTACCCAATCTGAGCCCTTGCACACCACAGATAGAAATAAAGTTCCCTTAATGCATGTCAGGAGACTGGTAAGAAAAACCATTTTAATCAATTCTGCCTCCAATAAAGACAAACCCATCCAAGGAGTTGTCTTTGCTCAAAAACCAAGTTACACATAGTGAGTAATGCAAGAAGATAGAAAAACCCACTGTATACCTCAGAAGAATTTGACTTTGAGTGAGAACCCCTTGCAATGTTATGATATCGTACACTCCTGTTTGTTGAATGCCACTGCTACTATATGTATATATGTATATAGTTATATAGTTAAAATGACGCATGTGTGTAGAGTTACATATATGCGCATACATGCAAGTATTAATCAAATATTATGCGAGAAAGAAAATTTGGGGTGCATAATGTTGTGACTTAACGTTCCTATTTTTGTTTCCTTTCTTGAAGATCTTTTCTTTCCCATTTTGTTGCTGGGGTACGCTGATTGCCAAGTCATTTTTTTAATGGTTGGGCAGTTGGGGAAGACTAAAAGAACCTACACCCCACCYGAAAGATCTCCCTAAACACTCCTGCCTGGCAGGTTTTTTTTTTTTTTAGTGTATTTTGTTTGGTTTTTTTATCCCTCTCTTTGGAGAAAGAGAAGTTCTCGCAAGAATTTGGGGCTCAAGGAAAGTGTGTGTGTGTGGGGCGAGGAGTAACTTCACTTTCTGCCCTGTTTTGCTTGGAGGAGGAAGGCCAACCTACTACCTGCAGGTTGCCTGTTCTTTTTTGTAGAGCCCACCATCTCAACTCGTTAGGTCCTGTTTGCTGCACTGTGATCTTTTGCCCCTGTGCCTTGCCACGAACCCCTGAGATTACAGCTGCAGCAGTTGTGTTCTGCTACATCTCATCTCACAGTCGCGGGATTCTGCTTATCTCTTTGCTCATCCAGCCATTATGAGGTTTCTTGCTGTCCAGAGAAGTATCGAGATTGGCATTTCTGCTGTAAGTTTGCAGAAGAACTTTTTCTCCATCCACCTCTGCTGGTTTGTACCCATCGTTAGCCACTGAGAGAGCTGAACCAGCCAAGACCCGCACCACAGTGCCCCCTGCAGCTGGTGGGGAATCATCTCACCTGCCCTGCCCGACCAGAAGCCAACAGCACCCCTTGCTGACTGAGACAGTAACTGCACCAAAAGAAATGGTGTATCTCTGTAGAAAGCTGTCATTGGATTTATGGCTGAGTTAGTTATTGCTATTGCTGTTGTTACTTGTTTTACCTTGTTATACATAATAGTAAAAACTATTATTCCCTTTTACCCATATTCTTGCCTAAAACCCTATGATTTTCAAAGCTATAATAATTTGAAGAGGAGTCATATCCACCACTCCAAGAGGAGTCCCTGCCTTCATTGGCAAACACCTGTCTTTCAAACCAAGACAAAGCCCAATTAACASTAAAATGTATGGCTTTTAGATAATATAATTGCGAGCAAGATATGTATAAGCTCCAGAAATGGTCATACAGGATAAATAATTTAAGTTGCAAAATGGATTTATTGCTAAAAATTACTAACAATACTACTGCACCGSGGAGGGGAGCAAAGATAGGGAAAAATTTACAAGGAGAAGAAATRAAAATGGATMTTTTAAGACACCTGTAATTCTTTCTGTGAACCTGTCTCTCCCAGGYCATCCCTCCCCACCCCTCCATGTCTTCCCGTGCACAAGGTGGGCAGGGATGAAAGTTTTAACATAGATCAAACTACTCATTACAGTTATCATCCAGCACCATAGGAGAATTTCTTTTCCCAAGAAACAATCAGTGTGTAAGTGCTGATGGCAAGTGATTCTTTTTCTTTACCTCATGGGACAAAGGAAAAGAGTCCTCCACGGCTGTGTGCAAGGCCACTCTCTCAAATCTCCTGGCAGAACAAAGCTTCTCCCAAGCATCAACTCGCTTCACATGGGSGGGCARACCTCTTCCCCCTTTTTGGCTTATGATCAGTCCAGTCCCCCAAGGCCAGGATTTTTTATCTTAAGTGTAGGGCCTTTCTTTTCTATACAGGTCTCCCATTGAAGAAATAGTCCTTTCAAGAACAGCTTGTTTTCTCCATATTCGAGCACCACAGTAACAGCACCTGTCTTCTTCTTACTGTGATCTTGAGTCTCCATTTTTTCTTACATCTACTCACCCTCCTCCTCTGTCCTCCCTCGGTGTAAGGGGATGATAATACCAACAACCTAAAACTAAATGGTGGCAGCCTCTATCTTGTTTTAAATTCTTCTTAAGTACAAGACCATACGTCATCACAGAGGTGTAACTAGCCTGTGCAATYGGCCCAGGCCTGAGCAGCAGCCTGTCCATCAACCTCAGAGCCACAATGGATTGGTTCTAAAACACAAGGGGCAAGGCTCCTTTTGCTGGAGAAGAAGGAGAAAGCTTCTAGAACTTTGTCAAAGGAACCATCTTTGTGGTTTCTTGGTCCCATCCCCCCACCACCAAAAAAACAGACYGAGTAAAACCAGGACACTCAGTTAGATCACAGTAACACAATGGAGCAGTTAACAAAATTCTGTTAGGACAAAACATTATTTCATGATTGACATAAAGTGGACTTACTTAATTCACACTGTCATTCAGTCTGCTAGGAAATGTTTATTAAATGTACAGACTGAGAAATACAAAACTTGATAYGTGAATTGACATCTTGGAAAGTCTAAAAAACACACTCCCCAGAACTGAGGATTCTTGTTAACAGAAATATTTCACAATGCCTGTCAGACAGGTGAAAAGAAAATACCCATTCTCAATCGCCTATTTGTTTCATAACCCTTTACTGAAATAYACTTGACTTCTCCATGCTGTGGTGCTTGATAAAATCCTGTCCTGAAATCTTCACAGAATGGTAAAGGCCTGACTTTTGTCAGAATTTAATTTAAAAATTTTATTTTAATGCAGTTATGTTCCACTTTTTTCATTGAATTGTAGTAGCTCACTTACTTCAAAAAGAAAACCCCCCCTATTTATTCAAAAAGACTCACAGAATGCTTTGTTAATTGAGAGATTAAATTGATTGGTCATTCTTCAGGGTTGAATAATTAGATAAAATGTTTATTTAACACTGTAAGGAAAAGTCCTTTACTGATTCCTCAAGGGAGAGACTAGGTGTCCTAATTGGTCTTTTGGATTTCTCTTTTCTCTGTTTTAATGTAGCTCTGCAAGACTACAAAACCTAATGAAATGTATTTTAAATGAGCAGAGATTAAAATTGGTCCTGTAGCCTGTCAGTAGATCACATCTCATTATTAAAAGCATGTTTCTGTCTTTGATATGCTTGAAAATTTGCTGTTTTTACTAACCAAGCTGTAAAAATTAAGAGTATTTGTTCAAGCAGTACAGAAATTCAATGTATTACAGATTTCCTCATTTTACTTTATGAATGAGAAATCACAGCAATGTTTGTCAGAATCTAATGATGTTGTTTATGCATGCTTTATCACCTCAGCTGAATATGGAGGAGTCCAGGTAATGAGATAAAAATTAACACTGAAGATTTAAATTTAAAAAAAAAAACAAAACTAACAGATGGTACCATCTTTTTCAATAACAACACCCCTGTGATCATCTCCTCCAGTCATCATCTCGCAGAAGGTCATTTCAAAATTTCAGTGATACAACAGTTCTCAAGGAAAGATAAATGAAAAACAGACAATTAAAGGGTAGAAGAAAAGGCTGAGGTCTTATTTTTATGTCAGCACAGGGAAGTAAGAGTTCAGTATAAGGTAAAACTACCCCAGCTTATAGAGCTTTTCTAAATTTCCTCTGAAAAAGTCAAATTCTAGCTTTTATTTATTAAATATTGCCAAGTTTCAGTAAAAATCGTTTAATGTGAAAAGAAACATTAGGATCTTACAATTACGTCATGAAGACACCACACTCTTTCTTAAAAATATAAAATGTCTCTCAAAAATTCTATGATGCATTATTTTTCTTAACGTGAAAAATGCCTCTTTAGAAAATTTTCTGAATCTGTGTTCACTAACTACAGATGGACCTCAGATTTCCTAACATAGAAAAAAATTGTGAAAAAGACCTTTTTCTTATTTTTTCTACATTGATATTCACTGCTTGTGTCACTCTGAGCACATTAAACTGATTAGCTATGTTTATTAACATAATAGTTGCAGATCAGGATGCATGTTGAGAAACATTATATGTCTTATTAATGGGAATTATTCTTTGTGCACTGCCGTAAGGAGTCATAAAGTTAAAGCTTCTCAACCTCCTCTTCCATTATTTCAGCACTACAAGAAATGTCTTATTTGTAAAMTACTAGTTTCCCTGGAAGCTATTATGACATTTTAGCAGCACTAATGGCATCTGATTCCCTCACTTCTCCATTCTAGTAAACAACAGAATAAAGAAAATAGACCTTCCCTAATGAAAAAGTTCTGTTTCAAATTTAGCTTTGAACTTAATGAAGAAAAGGCAGATGTTTGGGTTTAACTCTGAAATTTAATATAACAAATAGGGAGGAAGATGTGTAGTTATGTATCTAAGGAAACTTTATACTCTTTGTTCTTCCTTTAAGCTCTTGATGAAGTTATTAATTTTTCATATAAAGTGCAATTCCACAAAAGCAAATAGCTTTTGCATAGCATAAATCTCATTCAGTAAAATGCTTCCTGTTTCCAGGCTATGTTATCCTGATACTTATGGTCCATACAGGTGCAAAGCCTATATAAAACCTCARTTAGGGATATTTTAGGTGAAATTTCAGTTATTTGAAAGAAATATAGCAAGAGTTAAAAAAAAAAAAACATAACTTCAAAATTCTAAAATTTGTGTTGCAGAAAATTTTCACTCTATCACCTTACTTGTAAGAAAGTTCTTTTCCATTTCTATTTTCAAGCTTTTTTTGCCAATGTAAAATTACAATATTTATACCTTGACTGTCACCTTTCCAAGAGGTATACCAAGCCATGAATGACATTGTTGTAAATTTACAAACACAAAACTAAACTAACAAACAAAACCAAAATATTAAAATACACTTGACAAAATGGACTGTGAATACACAATAGCTATATATCCCTGCATATCTATATTGAATCAACATATGAAATCTTGATAATCAAGAAAAAGAGGTAACACAGAAAGCAGAAATTTGTCAGAATAAATACTTACTCATTCAAGATTTAAGAAACCAAATATTTTCATCCTGGAATAGTCTCTAGATCCCCTTCGAGGAACATGTTTTTGCTTGATGACAGCTTTATTCATCTAAACCACAAAAAATACAAAAGACTCAACAGTCTCGAGTAACTTCCCTCTGAAACAATTTGTTTCTAAGAAGTCTAGTATCACTTTTCCTACAGCTTCAGATCTTGAAATATTCAAGATATTCCAAAAATTCCTCACCACTCTTATTTTATTTGCAGCAGCAAGTTATAAAGGACTGTAAGTAAGTTTTAAGACAAGATAAGAATTCAAATCTGTCCTATCAAACTGGAAAACTAGTAAATCAAAAACAAATTAAATCAGTGGGGAAAATTGCAGTGAGTAAAATGAACTTGTAGGCAGCTGTTTTAAATAAAGTATTTTAGAGACACAGTGAACCACCAACACAATGCCTCAGTAAAGTAACTTCTTTGCAAAAGGGGAAGTGAGTAAGGTCTATCTACAAGCTGGTTGAATTTACAAAGTAATCTCTCATACTTATTTCTCTGCCCGGTCTGAAAGGAAGTCTTAAAAAGACACACCAATGTAATGGACACTAAAGAAAATGATCCAGCTTTTCTTGTGACGAAAATCTGAGAATTAAGATTTAACCCTGATAACTTATTTTTATGTATCTCCATTATTTCTGGAAGTGTGAACAGTAGATAACCAGAGAGCTATACACAGAGCTCCAAAACAGTTTACTATCTTTCCCTGCCTAGATTTTTTCAAAAAACACCTCAGAAAAAAAAAAATCAACTTTCATTTATATAATTTTTTAAGAAGTGTTGTGACTCACTTCCTGTTTTATAATATGTGCATGCGCAGTCATATGAAGGGGGAATGGACAAGGGAAGATAGYAAGTTCATCTATAAAGACATGATTGGATTGTGGATCTGAGCTTGTGAATTTCTGTCAAGCTGGCAGTGCTCTTTCCCCTGCCCCTTTTGCCAAACACAGGCAAAGAGAGGGAACAGGATGAGGGCAAAMCCACAACAATATAGCTGCTGTTTGCCCTTGTCAGCTGGAAAACATATTGAAYCCAGATCGTAACAGGGATGGCAGAGCACTCTGCCTGCTCCCAGCCTGGAGCCTGCTCTCTCTGCTCAAAAAGCAGCCTGCCCAGCAGGAAAAGTCTGGCCCTGCAGACAAGCATGCCATCATTAAATAAACTGGATGCAGTTTAGAATGTTTCACCGAGTAACTTGTTCTGTGGCATTAAAAACATTAGGCCACATCCACAGCTGGTGYAGCTCAGTAGCCTCATTGTTTTAGACAGATCAGTCCTGATTTATGGAAGCTGAATGTCCAATTCACACAACATTGGTTCTTTTGATCTTTGGTTTCTTGAGGCATTACTAAGGCTGGAGATCTGAAGCAAAGCTGAAATGTTAAAGCTGTTATTCTCATTCCTGTAACACAAAGCTTTTCCAGCTCTGAACCTATGTACAAGTACGCCAGATTCACAGGACTAAACTTACACCCTACTGTGCATGTTATTAATCAGTGCAAGTATTTTCTTTAAATTACCTTTTTTACAAGTTTACTTCCCCAAATCTTTGTCTTATTTAAACCTTTCATCATTTAAAATATAATTGATCTTATACACAGAGGATATCAACATGTGTCTCAAAGCATAAATTCCATTTTTGTGTGGAACTTATGTATTTATAATTTGAAGCTATTAGTTTAAATTAGATGTGAAGGAAGGAGAAAATGTAATCTATAAGCAAAATTACTGTGACCAGGAATAGTTGCAGAAAAGTGTAATCTCTCCAGTCATTTAATTTTGACTGATATAAAGGCGAAGACACAAAAAAGTTTCTGACTACTGTTTGCGCACAAGCTTCAAGTAATATTACATTAGCAAGACTGGCTTTTGACTCAACTGGAAACCAAATTGCATCAGTGCCTATGCACAATAGGAAGAAACTGTGAGAAACTGAAATGTATCAAGAATAGTTAAAAACACTARACACAGAAAGAGTTTTCTACATTAGAAATATTCTTAGGTAAATGTCAGCTGATATAACTTAAATGAATGAGGATAGTGCTGTGAAAACTACCAGAGGAGACAAAGGGAGTACCAACAGCTTTACACAGATTCCATTCCCAGTTCCGCAGATAGAGCAATGAGGTTTTTAAAGAGTTCATGAATCTCAACGCACTTTTCTTGTTGCAAAGTCTAATTTAGCTCTCTTGCTAACTTTCTCTTTGTTATAGTAATTTCCATTTCATTATTAGTAGTACTCTTACAATCATCCCAGGGACAAAACTAATGGTTATATCAGTGATATGACATGAAAGTTTTCAGAGACTGGTAGAAATGCACCCACACTGTGAAGCAGTGGAGAACAAGAACCCAATAAAAGTCTTTATAAAGCAATTTTCAAGAACAAATCTCAAGTCTTCACAGTGCATAACACCTTTATCTTCGTAAATGCTGTGTGATCTCCGTGGCAGGTAGGAGTACATCAGGAAGCAAGAGAGTCAGTTGCATGCCAGTGACAGCAATAGAGGCAGACAGGCTGGGGGTTGAAACATGGCTTAGGAGCAGCAGATCATTCTCTTGAGACCAGAAAACAAATATTGTGGGCTGTCAAGAAGGTTTTAAAAATGTGGCATTGTTTCCTCTCATTGTTTTGTTAAAAATAGAAAAAGGGTTGTCTGGTGTTATTAACAAAAACAGGATGATGTGCTGGTAAAGTCACTTTACTAGAACAGCTCCCTCTCTATAGGTAAGTTTTATTTGTTCAGTGTTGCACCTCACAACTTGTCAACACTTTACATCAATTCTCAAATCTTAAATGGTTCCCATTTTTCGATGCATTGGATGTTTTAATGAAAAKAATACAAATTCACACAGCTATGACAAATGAACAAGTGATGACTATYAGATGTGATAAAACTTTCCAAGTCTAACTGAAGATGACAGGAAACTAATTTTTTGTAAATTTTTCATTGTCACTTAAGGCTGCAAGGAGCAAGTTAGTAGCAAACACTGCTGAATTTCCTTTGGAATTTAGGCTTTTTTTTCTCCCTATTAAAACCAAAACTTTCCCAAGTATTTAACATCAGCTAATTACCTTCAATGATGTATTGGGGTAGTTTCTAAAGAAGTCATAATTACACCAATTAGCTTTAAATAATTTTAAAGGACATATATTATGATTCTTATCTAAAACCTYGAAATTCGTAATTTCGAAAAAGATTGTAAATGTTTTGTAGATCTGTCTTCTAAACAATACTCAGCATTCCCAAGAGGCATGTGGGTTCTTTCTGCAAATGATAGGAGGGTTTTTTCTGGCAGTAGCATGGTTATTTTTTAAACACTTGAAATGGCCTGCCCATGAGATATGACTTGTGAATACAACTCTTTTAATACTGTCCATATTTTATAGCTGCGTGCAAAACATATGCCGAGTTTGGCTTCATGTTGACTAATGTTTGACTTCAACAATGACAAGTCATGTGCCTGCATTTCCTGGCCCATGGGGATAGATATTTGGAATAGACTTTGCAGACTTGTTCAATTCTCTGGCCCCTGTGAAATGTGGTTTATTACTGGGTATTTGGCCCTTGCAACATACACAGGACACACAGTATCTGCTGAAGATTTTGAGTATGCAAGAACTATACCCATGACGTAACCTTTTATGGTGGTGAAAGATTAATTAGCTACAAAGAAACCTGAAACTTTGCAATTTTTGAAAACACCAGGGTTTTTTGTGAAACACAGATTTGTCTCCTCTACTTAAAACTCCACTACAGTGTAGATACCCTGCAACCGAAATCAATCAARAAGTGTGGCTAACACTGCAGAAAAATTGATAGACTACATTATTGAATTACTTAGAAGAATATTCAGATGGATATCAAAAATGGGACAAATAGAAAGGAACATTACAAGATGTTAGTGAATTAAAGGACTGGTTGTACACAGACTCACCCCTGGGCTCATGTCTTATGCCTATGTGCTATATAAACATTAGCTGCTCCTGTGTGCTAAAYATCCCCTAATGAAGTGGGGAAGACCGCAAAACAAATCCTGACCCATTACCTTTTCAAGCCATCTTAGCATTTTCAAGAACTTTTTGGAAGGATAAGGAATATGACAAATTTTGCATTGAGGTAGAAAAGAAGGTGCTCTAAACTAACCCTGAGTACTTGAATGGGGAAGGAATATAAGTGTGCTGGGATAGTTGGGATGTTAATTCATAATTGGGATGCTACTTCATAGTTGGATTATTATGTAATGGAAGCATTAGTGTCTACAGAATATCAGTTGGAGGACTATTCTAGCAACCCACAATATCCAGAGATGGCAAAAGCAAAGGAGGATTGCTGAAAAGTTTCTTCTGACAAGCTTGTTTCCAGACAACAGAACAACGTTCCTCAAAAAAAAATTACTTCTACAGTCACTCAAACCATTTGTTTGCTCCTTTTTGAGTCTGTGCAGTGTTATCCTTTACTCATCTGTCTAGCCTTAACTTTCTAGTTCTGTTGCTGGTAAGAGAAGTGCTTTGTAGAAATTGAGTTCCTACAGGTCAGCAGTAGCAATGTAATTTTTATATACTGCTCTGTTTTACAGGTGTTAGTAAATTACATTTAAATGGAAGAAAGATAGTAAGGCAATAGCTCACTCTACATCATGTAGTGTCTGGTTCTCTAAGAGTAAACAGCACTGCATAGCTTGCACTGTCACAGGCAGCTCCTCAAGTGAGCACCACCTGCAATGATGTAGTTAACTTCCATTACCCTCACCRTTACTATTCATACACAATCTTATATTTATAAACATGAAAATGATAGAAATAGCTAAGTAGATCATAGCACCAGCAAAAGGCTGACCATCAAGTGTTTTTCCATAACTCTTCACAGTAATTTTTTTTTTTTAATGGCAATAAAAGGATTCTCACCCTACAAGTTATTTTATTGGGGGATTTGCATGAAAASAGATAATCACTAAAACAGGTTTTAATCAGATACATAAGATCCTTCTGTGTAAACACTCAGCCCAGCAGAGAAAATACGGCATTTTAAATGTGGATCTGCTCATGGATATGATTGTTCCACCAATAACTGCTGTGAATGCTGGTTTAGCGTAATTAGCACATGCTAACTTTGAACCTTGTGTTTTGGGCCTTGTGTTTTGTGTTACATAGCAGGAGTCCTATATAAAATTTATAAAGTTTATTCAAATTTTCACATTTAGATATGTGGAAAAGAAGCAGCACATCCAGAAAATCTGTTAGGGCTGCTTTCACCTGAAGGACTTGATTCTACAAGGAGATAAATCCATGGTTAATTTCAAGGCCCATTGATTTCTACAAGATCATCTGATTTACATATCTGAGTGTCTTCTATGTGTTTCATCATCTTATTTCTTTGAAGCCGCAAAAAGAAGCATAAAATATTTCTCACTAAAGCAACAATTTTCATCTGAGAATGTCAAATAAGTATTCCAAATGCTGTTGAACAGCAAGCTTTGCTTATCTACAGAATACTATTCCATCTGGAAAATTAAGCTGAAGTCCTGTTTATATGTAACCAAAGCTCTATTTGTTAAGATGGCTATCTTCCTGAATCTATTTTTGTTTTCAATAAGAGGTCATGTTAGTAAATTATGAAAGAAAAGCTATATAACATCCTTGGTTCCCTAACTTTGTACACTTCTCCTTTTCAGCCTAATACACTTCAGGACAGAGTGCTGGCTCTATGGTTCATTTTCATACAATGACCTTGTTTAATTGGRTTTTTGACTACTACTGCTGTTCTCTGCTTGTCGTTCTTCTTTTCAGATATCTCATACTGGTATTTTCCTACATGTCACTTYGTGGACTAATCACTTCAAATCCATTTCTAGTGTAATGCCAACATTTAAGATGTCTACTAACACTCCATTTTAACACATTGGAAAATTTAATTAGAGAAAAAGAGGATAGGGAAAGAGTACAGAAAGGACAGAAAATGAGGGAATGAGAGGGGAGGAGAGATCAGGACAACACAGGATAGAACAGGGGTCAGAATCTGTTTTTAGGATTATGTTTCAGCTAATGAAATATCCAAATGAAATCAGATATAGGTGAAGGCCCTGCTCCCAGAAAAAAAAAA
>NW_026623838.1:21793-39362 GCF_030028575.1 Malurus melanocephalus | reverse complement strand
CCCACCTTTTTGGTCTTGTTTCTGGAACTCTTTGCTTTTCCTGGCCTAGCTAGGACCCAAGTCACCACCCTCAGTCTTAATTATAAAGAAGAACAGTTTGTTATTTCTGCTTTCTCCTTTGCTACCTCTGCCACTATTTCAACACGAAATAAATGCATATTGACAGCACTCTGGTTCTGTTATCACCCTCCYGCAGCAAGGCAGCAGGTATGGGGGATACACAGCACCAAAGACCCTTTGGATAGTCTCCCTGGTCTGTGGGATAGTTCTTCTCATATCTTTCTGTTCTGTCCTCCTTTGTTAAACCCAAGCATCATTATTCAGCTCAGTCGATTATTTATGACATCAAAGCGACCCACAACCTACAACTGTTCTTACATAATTCTTATGCCTTTTCTAAGTAATTCACAGCAATATGCTGTCATGTTTCAGGCACCTGTGTGCAAATTCTGTAGTAATAGAAGTCAAAATTGAAATTATGGATAAATCTTACATTTAATATTAGTAATGCAAACCTGATTTTTCTTCTTCATCAGTTCTACAAAAGTAGAGACTTTTTTTTTTTATATTTAGTAACCTCATCCCTTAGATGAAGACGAACATGAGTATTCTCACCTCAGCTCCATCAGTGTCAGGGCAACATGCAAATGTCTGAAGCACCATGAACAAATATTTTGGAGAATGTGGGGATTTTGACAGAGAATTCTAGTTTTTTATACACAATATGAAAAGAGTCTAAAGGGCTGGCAGATTTTATCTATCTTCAAAGAACCAGAATCAAATGAGACTCAGCTGTAAGAGATATTTTGGTATGATGCTTACCCCTAGGGAAGGCAACATGACCCTTCATCCAGCATCAGACAGCCCAAAGCACACTGGATGCTGTCTTCCTGCCTCTGCTATGATTATAGCAAAAAGAGTAAAGACTATACACAGGTACAGCTTTTGAATTGCATTCAAAAGAGATACACTGTGCACACAAGCTGAAAATTAATGCTTGTTAAATGATTGTAGAAGAAACGTAGAACATTTGATGGTTTAGGCCTAAGGTATCAAATGTGCACAAGCACAGGAAAGAAATCCTAATTTACTGAGATGGTGAGTGACCTGGAGTTTGAACACGTGGGAGTTATGAGAGAACAAAACTGTTCCACACTTGCCTTCATCTTCTTCCCTATCAACTTAGAGCTCAGTGAACTTTATTACCTGAATACATCTCTCTTTTACTTCTGTTGCCTTTTCAATTCCTTACATTTTAAATAGCATTAACTACTCTACACTGTTTTCTACCTCCTTCCCATAGCTACAGAATCTAACTTGATTGTCCTCTTACTAGGTTCTTTGTTTGCAGAGTTATAAATAATTTTCCCAATATTCCATCTGTCAGGGTCTCATGGTCTTTGTCCATTTTTTCTGTAGTTTCAGAAAGTTTGCATTCATGGTGAAAGCCATAGTCATGTTCAGTGAATGTTTGAGGCCAGCTCTGAGTATTTCAACAGTTTTGTAAAATAAGATTCCTCCAGTAATCTCACTTTCCATACACACAAAAGTGAAAAAGAGACTTCATAGGTGTGCCAATAGCAAAGGCTTGCACAGAGCTGTCAGTTGCATAATAGTTTGCCTTAACTAGAATGCCTTAACATACTTTGAACCCTGTGAAACAATGGGCAATAAAAAAACCAAAAGTTTGTGTGGAGCACTGCTCTAAATTTCTTATTAATAAGACTTATTACCACTTAAAACACACTGTATGTCTTTATTTTCAACCACATATCCTGAACAGTGAACCATACAGTCTATAGAGACACAAGGAGGAAAAAAAGCTAAAACTTTGAGCTATTACTTATAGCCATATATTATACTCATATGAAATGTGTCTTGCAGAGAAGGAATATGATAAAATAAGTGTTTTAACTGGAAATGAAATACAGAAAAAATATAGAAAAATATTGTGCATGTTGTTTCAAACTACCCCAGCCAACAATGCTATTAAACACAGATTTGCTAAAGATAACATCCCCCAGATAAACTCTTTCCTCTATAATTACTCTAGAGGACAATCTTGTTTTTCATAAAGAGTAACAGAATGATATTTCAGTCTGTTGGATAAGAAACAGGGAGATTGCACTAATGACAGCTGGTATGTTGTTCTAGATTAAGATTCTCAAAAGGAATGGGAAGATAATTCCATTTTATTAAAGAAAACTAAATTACATTTTAGTGACCAATTGTACTGGACAGAAAGTCAGTTTCTGATTGGCCATTCTGAACACTCTGTCACTTGGCCATSGCAAAAAGCTTGTTATTCAGAATAAGCTCAAAGCACTCCTTACACTAATTTGTGTAAACAGATGAAGGGATGCACCTCTAATGCATTTTAGTTTGAAGACAGGTGTGGTGACAGGAAACCTAATTAGGCAAATGGTATAATTTTAGAGGACAGCTTTTGAAGGGAGAGGAAAGCATTAAAATAGGCAAAAGGGTAATTTGAGAGGTAATTCAATTTTGTGAACTCCAAATGACTTATGAGGTTCCTCATGAAAAGTTGATGAGTGTCCACAAGACTGAAAGGATGGGAGTGGAGCCTCCTGCCTGTTTCTGTCTGTCTTTTTATTTTAGTCTTGCAAATTCAAAGTGCAATCAGTCGAGGAGTGGCACCAGTACATTGAAATGTAATTTAATGCCTAAAATAATATTCTATTGCTATCTTTGTGTTAACATTGTCAGCCTTAATATTTCATTGCATGACATGCAGCAGTCCAAGCAATTCCTGTAGTTAGAATCAAGTTCCTAATTCTTACTTGAATATCATAAAATTTTCATTAAGTGGAAGAATGTTTAATTTTGAAAAAAAAAAGACATGCATTGAATAATGCAGAGCGATTGCAGTTGGGGATTTGGGGGGCAGATAAAGCAAAAAAAAGGAAATAACAAGAAACTACCCAAATGTCAATACATTGTATGGTAGCACCATGAATATATTCTGATGGGAGCAGGGGATGGGGGTGAAGAAAGAGGTAATGAAGACAGGGAAGGATGACACATCACAGAGGAGGAAAAATAATTCTTTGAATTTAACACCTAAGAGAAACAAAAAGCAAGGAAATCTGTCCCCACCAATCCCCATTCCCCCCAAATCATTGTCAAGTAAACATCACATCTTTCACTGTTTTGTGATTTATATCTTTGTAAAATTAATGATATCATTTTATTGTAATTAATTTACTAAAATTTGCTGTCCAATCAGTAATAATAGGCTCAAAATACAAACAGGAAAAACCTTTAATCTTTAACATACCAGCTATTGAAGTGAGCAATTAGTGCCTTTTGCAAACTTAGTAAGGAAAGTGGATCTCAAGAACTGCTCATATGTAACTATAGATGTTCAGTTAAGGATACATCTGCCCATGGAATTAGCTGTTGCTTCAATTACATCCCAAATTAAACAGTTCTTGGTCATTCAGATTCCAGGARCATCAGTCTGCCAAAATAACCAGGTCCTGCTACTGGCAGACTGACCACAAGGTAATCTTGAGCTTAAATACGCATGTGGTTCTTGGACCAGGCACTGAACCTCTGACTTGTCTCGACTGCAGTGTCCAGTGGGCCCAGCCTAATCCCCAAAACTCTTCTCTGTGTTTGGCACCTCCCTCTCTTTTTTAGCTTCATTATTCTGCAAATCCTGTTTTCAGAGGTCAAATTTTCCTTGTGTATTGCACAAGCCATTTTTAGGGGTAACAAATTCTGCTGGGGACTACACAGTGACATGCCAAATTCAATCTATGATTTRACTTCCTTTAATACCTGTATATAGTCCTATCATGCCCTAAGGCAAAAAAAATCTCACAATTCCTGTACAAGAGTGTTCCTACTTCTTAGAATTTAGCTAACTCAAATGTTGTGTCTTCATACAAGATAGCATTCATGTGATACATTTCTTGGTAAAATCACAGAACCATGTAAATTGGAAGTGACCTCCAAAAGTTATCTAGTTTGATTCTAGTTCAAAAGGTATAGTCAGAGCAGTTTGCTTAGAGCCACATTCAGTCAAGTTTGGACAATCTGCAAGAGTGATTCTTCTACATCTCTCTGAGCAGAATCTCAAATTTTCAATGTGTCCCTGCCAGACTGCTCAAGATAAGGCAAATAAGCAGAATAATGAGTGTTCTTATTTGAAAGATTTTTTTAGCTTTTGTTTACAAGAAAAGCAAGTACTGTGCATATTTATCGAGATTCCTTAACTTAGTATCCCCTACAGCTCAGCACCTTATCAGGACAGACTCCTCTACTCACCCCCCTGCTCTTTCCAGTGTCCAGTCACACTGTACAGTGGAGAGTTGGCCTGGATTAGATTTTGTTAAGCTGGGTATTTCTGAATAGTAATGCAGTGCGTTTTATCTGATGTGACCATATACTGTGTTTTATACACTCTTTCCACGCAGCTGTTGATTATAAGACAGGAAGGGGAACAAGAAAAAAGGAAAAAAACAACCGTCCCTAAATAGTTTGGCTCTGGTTTCTGCTTTTTGATACTTATTTTCATACTTCTGCTTCATATTTTTCCTGTTATTTCTTTTTGAAAGGAATTGATGGGAAAAAGAGCTGTCACAATACTTTATCTCAGAACTTRTGACAGTCATCAGATGCCAGTCATCAGAGTCTTCTCGAGATCTCTCTTTTTCCTGCTCTTTGTAATAGGAGGCATCCTGAACTGAACCATTCCTAYTTATTCAGCAACAGCTGAATAGGAATTGTGAGACAGGCTGGTAGGGAGGACTTATAGTGGTGTTACTGCCGATGGTAAGTGGGTGGGAATCTGTGGGCAATCACAGCTATTACGTAATTTTGAAGTTTTAGCTCAAAAACTTTCCCATTTGTCATCCTCATTTTTCTCACATCCACATTACYTCTTCTATCCTGCCATAGCAACATCCTTCATTCCTTAACAAGGACAGCAGAGCAACTCTCTCTTGTACAGTAATTAGAATTGACAAAGAAAAGACAGATCCTATATATTTAACTACTGAGTACAAGGAACAGAGGATACTCTATTTGTTTGAATACTCATCACAGTATTTTCATATATACCTAGGGGCCTTTTTCCATCTTTCTGAAAGTTTAGTTCTCTTAACTTTGTACAAAATACATTTAAAAACATGTAACATTCCTTATAATCTAGGTMTTTTAAAAGGACAGAAAGAGTAACTTCAATGCACTCATTTATGGGAAACTTTTCAAATTAAATCAGCTTAACGAATATGCAGAATTCCAGAAATCCTTGTYAATCATCAAGAATAAAGAGATGCAATGTGTGGTTAAACCAGGTGGTCCAAAGAGAGCTCAGAAAATTCCATCTACTTAGACTTACTTTCTGAATATATCTCAGATGTGGAGACAATACATTTTTGTGGCTCGGACCCTGAAAGGAAGAAGTGGTTGCTGCTCAATCCAAGATCAGTGCTGATGTCCAGTGAGGCATATTGAATGCCAGCTGGGATCACTCAGCTGAGTGATATCAATGAACATGCAGGATTCCCTTTAGCCCTTCTAAACATGCATGCTATCTGTTTCTATCTGTGTTAAGGCAACTTGGAGGGGAAGAGCAGCAAGGGCAAGGGAAGAGTGAAAGGAAGAGGAAGGGGAAGGAAAAGGGAAAGGGGAAGAGGGAGAAAAGTTACTAAATGTTAAATGAAGGTATCTGTGCCTTGCCACACCTATGTGTTTAGCTATATTTGCCCTCATTTGGAGCCAGCTGAAGACACACTAGCTCAGGTCCCAAAACCGGTCCTGTTTCATAGGCACCAAATGCAAATTGTGTCAATGTCTTGAGTGTATTTCACACATTCCAGGCTTCCTATGCACAAGTCATGCACAGTATTGCATACCCTTATTTAGACACATGAGTATTCTCTAATATCAAGGCCAAACTGCAATGAATGACATTTCTCAGGGAAGACACAGGGGGAGGAACATAAGTCTTAAAGGCAAGAAAGTTTTCATTGCATCCATACAGCTCACAAATCTGTGAGGTTCAAGATCATAGGAAAATCCAAAGAGCAGTTGACRGATTTCCTAAAATTGCCCAGAAAATCCCTAAGACACTCTCTTTTCCCATTCAGGACATCAAATATCTCTTACTGTGTAGGGTTACATAATAAAAGGAGTGTTAACAGCCTGCATGTAAGAAAAACACCCCAACTGTGGCTGCCTTTGAGAAAAGGAGAATGGAATATGAACCGATAACGCAGATGTTCAAAGACAGAAACAATAACTCAGCAATTATATGCTGATGAGTAGAAAGTGACAGCTTCACTGACCAATGTATGTTTGACACAAATGYATACACTAGTTGCTAAGTGGATAAAAGGGGCTTACCTTGGAATAAAGAGAATTATTAGTTCTGTGTATATGTGTCTCTTTGTGTCTGTTATTTTGTGTTGCTGTCTGGCCAACAGCAACATTACTGCAGACTTCAGTGATTCTGAAGACCTTATCTACTAAGGATAAATGTTTTAATAAAGACTTCTAGAAGGAAAGAGAAACGTTTCAGTAGGTGAAACTCTGATCATTGTAGCACACACTGACTAACTGGCATTTATCATTGGACCCTGAATTGCTTGGTCATGGGCCAGAGCTACCTCCCAGTGCCACTCCAGCTGTACCTCCTATGGAAAATCTGAAAACAGCTCTTTCCCAAAAGAAAAAAATGCTTTGGAAAAAGTTTGTTAAAAAAAAAAAAAATTCTTAATGAGCTAACTTTTCTWCTCGATGATTCTATTATTCTCAGTATGATAAACATTTGATATTAAAATAATTAAAATTAGGTAGTCAAGGCTACCTTTCAAATTGCTGTTCTCCTTGCTTTAAAAACTGTCTCATTACCACCACTCATATTCAGGGTTACTTTTACTTCAATTATTAAGACTTTTTGAGTTATCTGCATTTTCATGAAAAGAATTATTGTAATCAACTGTGATGAACAGCACTCATAGTTTACAATTTTCATGATTAATCCAACAATAACATATCCATAGTCCATGTGACATAAGTACAACAGTCCCTAGAAACAGCATTTTCAACAGCAAAAGAAAAGTTGTGAAGTTATTAAATTGCATCACATACAGAGAAATTACACAACTAGTTTTTACACCAGATAATGGAATCATTTTTTTGTATTTCTACAGTATGTAAAATATTACATATAGCACAAGGAAAAATATACATCCACTGAACTTTGGCTGCAAAATTAAAAATAATAATAATTGTAGTTCTATCTTTATCTGCCACAACAGATAATCTATAATCCACAGAGTGGCTGCAATGGAAGGTGGCAGATTTCACAAGACAACAGGTTAGGGTTTTGAGACTAAAGCATTTCTGTGTACCAGGACACTGTGAAAGAATCCATGCAAAGTCCTCAAAAAATATTTCTTCCATTAACCATTCCAAAATGATGTACATATTTCTGCTTCATAACCCAGACTTTTACCCTACTCAATGCCTGTTTTGTGAGCCTATAAASAGTGATGCATCAAGAAAAAACAATACAAGAAACTGATTTAAGTAGTTGGTCAGGACCATTCTCAATCTTCTCATTGTCCTCACATTGCAGGTGTTGGCATTTATCTACTGTGTGCTACTTTCCAAAGTGGTCTTGCCAAAACCTTGGCAAAAGATTCTTAGAGGCTGGTTGTAGGCYTGAAAAACTGAGATTGATTGTCAGCAAAATGTCAAATGTACCTCCACAAGCTGCATTTCMTTTAAAATGATCACTATCACAGCATTGACCTTGAAAACTATGAAGGCTAACTGATGAGAGTTAGATCACAGAGATTTATGYTCTCTAGGGTTTTTAGATTTACATCAAAAATACTGGCTTCTGGCCAGTGGTGGGAGGAAAGTAGCACACAAGCATCACCGAAGGTGTAACATGAGAGAATCAGATGAAAAAAAGRTATTCCCAATGCGCTGGCTGCACATATACAACTCCATTGTAGCAGCACATTGTCAAGCAGTACTCAGCTCAGCATTAGATTTGCCAAATATAATCATGACCTAAATGCTTCAAGGACTGTAAAACATGTTTTTAAATTACATTTTTTATCATTTCCAAGCACATGGTRCTTTTGCACACCTTTCAAACCACTACAATGTTTCAGTCTCAAGAGCACATGTGACCCCACATGTAAATCATGTCCTTACATCACCATTTAGCTCTTAGGTTCATATTTTCCATCCACTTCAAACCCTCCTCTATCAGCATCCCAAAACATTTTCTAGTTCAAAGCCCATTATAGCTAACTACCAGCCTAGTTACAATTGTGTCTGAAGCCTTACACATACAACAGAGCAGATTTGACCAAGGCTTGACTAAGAAATAAAGTTTCTATTAAGGTCTATATATTATTCATAACTATTCTTTGTTATTTTTGGTCAGCTCTGAGAGAAGCCAATATTYTAGCTAAGCTAAACACTGCTCCAAGGGACAATGACACAACACTAAATTAAAATCTGTTAGAAGAATATGCCTGCTAGAAGGAATTGCCATTCTTTATCAGTAAGACTTTACATTTAATAGGTTTTTACTTTATCTTTAGTCTAAATACTTGGAGGTTCTACCCTTTAATTTAATGTATAAATTGATTCTACTCTGTCTCACCACACCTAATGAGCATATTTGGTTCTTTGTCAATAAAAGCTAACGATTAAATGAAGACAGTTAATCAGGTTGAAATAAAGATAAGAGATATTTCTTTTATACCAGACTGGAATACACTATTGTCAATGACTTTATCTGTGAAAGGAAAGTTAGATCTAGTCTCTTGTATCTTGTTTGATACCAACAGGCAAGGCCTTCAGGCAAGCACTGCTTCAAAGGCAGTGAAAAGGTATTCACAGATGTACTACTCAATTTGTGAGACAAGACAATTGTTCTACTTTGTGTATAAATGCTCACTAGACATTAAGGCAAGCAATCACATCCTGTCCCTCTTTCTGCAAATGATAACTATTTTTAGTGCTGAAAGTCCTTGAGAAATACACTGCAGTAGAACAGAGGGAGCTTTACGCACTTTAACAAAGCTTTAATACATATCTTCAAAAAATATGGAAGTATGGAAACATTCATTTTTTTGGAATGYGACTGAGAGAATACAGAGACTTAGATGTTTTCACTAGGAAATAAGCAAGCAAACTAAAGGAATACAGCAATATAAATCATTACCCTTTTTTCCCCATTTTATGACTGATGCACAAATTTGTAGAGGAGATATTAACAAAATTCTGCATTGAATAACACAGAAGACTATGATTACAGCACAGCTCATAATTTTTGGTATGAAGTGAACTCTTCAGTGATCCAATATCTTAACTAAAAACAACATATGCCAAGCAACTTGCATTAACACCGAATAATCATAAAAGAAATGCAGTATGTACATACATTAGACAGAGAGAATTTTTTTTTAACCACATATTGCTATTATGATAATGTGCTTTCAAACCCAGTTCTCAATATAAACTATTTATATACTGGAAGAAATACACATTCATTATAAATGATGTAAACAACATTTATAGAAGCAAATTTCTGTATTTTGTTCCCTCTCATTTCAGAGCTAAGTGACTACTGTCACTTACCTTTACTCTTAAGGATGGTGAAAGTTTGTTGAATTATTAGTAGTTTGGTTTACATATTTATTTAGGGGAAATCATTAATTACATAGAAAAATCAACAGTATGTGAAAGAAAATTGTGTAGAAGAAAGAATTCAATCACTGTGACAATTGAACTCTTAAGATAGAAGGCACAAAATGTGCTTGTACTGCATTTCAGTGAATCTCTAATGACAATAATTTCAAAAATTCAGTACCATTTGTTTATTTAAAAATATCAAGCAAACATAATTAATTTTTTTACCTCCTCTGCTAATCTCCACTTTGAGCTGAAAGTTTGTCTGTAGTGACATAACTGGAATGCAAGACTTAAAATTATCTTGGCCATGCCTTCAGGCTAGAAATAACTATCACTTTGTGGATCCATTTCCTCTGTACCTGGTCCTTTAAATTGACCTTACTTTTAACTATCCCTCATGTATTCCAATAGCACAAAGTAAAACACATTTTCTTGACTCTCTAATGTTTCTTTACTTCACCTCACCAAAACCTCATTCTCAGGACACCAAAATGAGRACTCTTCAGACTAGATGTATAGCTTGATACATTTTTTTCTCACAGGAAATGCTGRAGTTACTAAGAGGAATTGTGAATTCCTGCAAGTCTCAAGCATATTGCCAGCAACTTTATCTTTTCCTCAATGACCACTGTTTCTGCTGGTAGCCCAGATAGTGATAGCTATGAAAATAAAAAAAATGTGTTTGTGTCTTAAACTTACCAGACCCCAGTCAGCCCTGCCACAGCCAGCCTTTCTCTTACTCTATTGCTTGAGCAACCCTCTTGAAAGTGGAAGAGTTTCAAGCCTGCATGATTTTGCTATTCCATTGAAAAACAATCATTTGGGATTAGTCCATCTGGAATTAGGTCTGACTAAGGACATCAAGAATGAAGAGAAGGACTTCTTCAGATGTACAATAACAAAAGGAATATTAGGCAAAATATGGGCCCTCCACTGAATGGAAGGGAGCAGGGGCCCTTGCAAGAGAGTTTGTGGAGAAGAAGATACTGAATTCCTTCCTTGATTCAGTCTTCAATGCAAATGCTGTCCTCAGGAAAGCCTGACCCAAGAGACCAAGAAGACACTCTGGAAAGGAGGACGCTCTTGATTAAGGAAGATTAATTTAGAAACCATTTAGTTAAACTTAATATCCACAAGGCTATGGGTCCTAAAGAGATGAACCTACAAGCGCTAAGGGAACTGATGGACATTATTGCTATTCCACTCAGTCATCTTTGAGAGGTCTTGACAATCAGGAGAGGTTCTTGAGGACAGGAAGAAAAACGTCTCCCCAGTCTTCAAAAATATTATCTTGCAAAAAAATTAATTTAGTCTCTTTTCTAATGAAAAAATATCAGAACAAATCTATTTGTTTTCCATATTTACATGAAATTTCCCAGTGTTTTTCTATTACTAGTTTTTGGGCACTGAAAATGAAAATTATTATCACTATATGTCTTTCTTTAGGCGATTCTTTATTTCATTATTTGCTACATGAGTGTTAGCTCATGGCTTGGACATGTGCTCTCTTTGCAGGGTAAAAATCTGTCTGGATGTCCAGGCCCAGAGAGCGATGGTGAATGGAGGAACATCCAGCTGGCAGCCAGTTACCAAGGGGGTTCCCCAGGACCCGTGTTGGGGTTAGTCCTTCTTGTACGATCTGCACAAGATAGTACACTCTCAGTTTGCAGATGGTGCCAAGTGTTGATCTGGAAGTGTTCGTCTGTCTGAGGATATCAAGGCCCTACAGAGGGATCTGGACAGGATAGACCCATAGTCCAAGGCCAGTAGTATGAGGTTCAACAAAATGGAACTTCAGGTGCTGCCCTTGGCTGACAAGAACCTTACAGAGCACTACAGACATGGAATTGGAAAGCTGCCACTGCTTGACCACCGCTGAACACAAGCTCCACCTGGCCTGTATCAGGAGCAGTGTCACCAGCAGGACTAAGGCAGTGAYTGTCCCCCATTCTCGGAGCTGATGAGGCTGTACCTAAAGCCCTGTATCCAGCTCTGGGCCTCTCACTACAAGAAGGACATTGATTTGCTGGAGGTTGTCCAGAGAAGGGCAACAGGGCTGAGGAAGTGTCTGGAGCACAAGTCTGATAAGGAGCAACTGASGGAGTTGGGCGTGTTCAGCCTGGATACCACTCAGGGTGCACTTTATCACAGTCTAAAAGCACTTGGCAGGAACTTGTAGCTGGTTGGGAGTTGATCTGTTCTCCCAGGCAACAAAGACAAGTGGGCATAGCATCAAGTTGTGCCCCAGGAGGTTTAGATTGGATATTGTGAAAAATTTTTTCACCGAAAGGGTCATGAAGCACTGGACTAGGCTGCCCAGGAAGGTGGTGAGCCACCATCCCTGGAGGAATTTAAAGGCACGTAGATGTGAGGTTTACAGACACGATTTAGTGGTGGACTTGATAGTGCTAGGTTGATGCTTGTACTGAATGATCTTAAGGATTCTTCTAAGCTAAGTGACTCTGTGAGTCTGTGATTCTGACATACATTAGTTTGCAAAACTAGCATTATTATACATGTGTCATCATCTGGGTTATAAATCAGATAATTTTAATTGACTTTACATCCTTTATTTGATATTATTCCAGTGTGAGAGAATGACAGTTCCCTATAACAGAAGTTCTTTCATATTGTCTAATGCAAGACAAGGAGAGGAAAGCTAAGCTAYAGTTTTCTTAAACATCTTTCACTGTATAAAAGCAGTTTTCCCTCATACAACAAATGAGGAGATTTGAAATATGTTAAGTATGAAACCCACAAATATTTGGTAAGACTGCCACCTCTTACTCATTATGTGGACAATCAAAGATATAAAAGCATATGTGAACATCTTGAAACAAACAAAACAAAAAGAAAAAAGAAAAATTATAAGCATATGTTTGATATATTTGCAGTAGATATTAGATGCTTTAAACACGTGAATAAAAAATACAGATAGATTGACCATATGGTTTCACTATGGCCAACACACACAAACCATACAAGTAGCAATCTAACTCTTAGATGTCCTTCTGAGAACAATATTTTAATACAGATARGAAATGGCTGAGGGTTAAGGGACATAGCAGGTATTCAGGGGTGTTTTGACAGMGGTATACAGGGGTACACCAGCTATGTCTCAGTTTTGAGACAATGTTTTCAGAGGAACATTTCCTCTGAAGTGAAAAAAATTGATAATTTTTCCCCACCAATAAGAAATAGATGCCGGGCAAAAAGTGAAGAAAAARAAGKTAGTTTATTAACAAAACACAGTGCCCACAGGACACAGATAAAAAGTAACYGTTAGATATTTAAAAGTCCAGAAATGCCAATGTGAAACTCCAGCTCGCCAGGTGGCGCAGACAAAATGGCGGCTCCCCTCCCCGAGAAAAAGAAAYGAAAAGAAAAAAAAACCCACGTGGCCTCTCCCGTTACAGTGGCAAAAAGAAAACAAAAAAAAMCAACCTGTATTACAGTCCTTTCTTCACTATGGATGGAACGGAGGGCTCAGTGTGTTTCTGTTGTCGGCTTGGCTTCTTCCGGAATCAGATGGAGSCGTGCGGCTTTTCTCCCGGCCGGATTGYTCCAGGAGCAGAACCACAKGAGCCGCAGAGGGCGTCTCTCCACAGAAAACTGCCAAAACTAACGAACCCGAGCTAGCTGAAACTGCAACAATGTAACTCTGCTGCACGCAGCAAGCAAGGACTCCCGCGGCGCCGAGCAGAGCAAGAGCCGAGCTCCAAAAGCCCCGGCTGCGTGGCAGCGCCGGATTTTAAACTGSCCGCGCCGCCTTYCCGGCAGCTCCTGCTCCTTCTTCTGGGTTGCATTTAAAGGTAGAAACACCTTTTGGGCATACAAGCCAACGAGAATAGGAATACATAACAGAATTGGCACAAAAATCAACCCAAGACAAGCAGTAAAATAGTGACCTCYGTGGTGCAATAGCAGGTAAAGGTTTGTCCTACATGCTCATGAACTCGGATAATATCCCAGCACACATAATCAAAAGAATTAAATTATTTCTCATCCATGACTAAATATCAGTCTGGAACCAAGACAGCAGAAACAGCACAAAATAATCCCAAAGTATAACTACAGAGTCCAACTTGGTATGACTGGCAAATCCATGAAATAATGCATGATTTCAGCAAATCACATCATCTAAAATAAACATTTGAATATGGCATCAATTTGTGACCAACAGATCAGRCTTTTTGCAATACAGCCAATCCAATCTTCCAATCCATCAAAAAAATAAAAAGACTCACAAATCTCACAAGAGTTTGAGAGAAATGGTCAGTGAGATAAGAAAAGAATCAATCAAGGCAAATATCTCTGACCAGCAGAAGCCCCATGAGTCATAGATATATTATTAGATAGAAGAATTTTTTCAGTTCCTAGTACTATTTCCTGCATTTTGAGATTCGGTAGCATASACTGCCTTATGACATTTTTTTGTATAAAAATAAAATCTGAGAATCTTTCAAGAAGAGCAGTCTGGCAAACTGTATTTTATAGTGGAAGGTGAAGAGAGGATAAAAAACGAGATCTCAAAGGTAAGTGCTTTAAGGAGCTTTAATTGGCCCACATATTTTTTTTCTTTAATATTTTTTGTCATTTCTTTGATTTTTTTTCCAACATTTGTCCTATATATTGGTAGCAACCAAATATATTTGGGTTGTCCTATTAATCAGCCAGGTCGTCTGGGCAAATACTTGGGCATGAAGCTTAAATAAGCTCATCCTTTATGGGCAAAGCAGAGCTGCTACTGACATTTGAGACATCATCTTTTGTAAATAACCCTGTTAATATGCAAGTTATTTTTATTTCATAACATTTGCAGCCTTTTGATTTAACCAGTTTTTAAAATGTTTTGTTCTTTAATTCAGTAAATCATACAGGCAATTGTTGAATTTTGAAAATAAGTGCAAACCTTCATTATTTTCAATTAATATGTTTATGCCTTGTTTCATTAAGGGAACAGAATTAAGAAAGAGTCTTTCTATCTGTTAAATATGACCAACATGGTATATTGATCAGGTCTGTGTGTGCAAATGCAGGGAYATACCTTCAGATGTAAACATAGGCAAAAAATGTGTTGATCTACTTTCCATCTCTGGATTACATACTATTTTATTAGATTAGCCTATTTCAAGAGCAAAATCTTTGGGGAATAAAACATACCTTAAGAGGTTTTACTTGATTTTCTAGTTGGTAACAGAATCAGAGTCCTTATGCTTCCAAGCGGAGGTTTCCATTTCAACTGTACAAATGCTATAATATTGAAGAATTAGCAAAAGTCACAGTATTTGCAATGGGTCTAAGGGAAAAAGCAAAARCTACCATTGCAACTTTTGAAATTGAGAAACTGTCAGACAATCAGTGGAAGTAAGATTAACATTAGCAAACAGTTGTTTTTAGTTGACCTTTCCATCACTGATGACACTAAAGCATTAATTCAGTTTAGCAGCTGACTGACATGTTGCACACAAGATGCTGGGGGTATATCAGAATTGTTCATGAAGATCCATTCTAAGCTTCTGAAAAGATGTTCTATCCTTTACAGCTTTTCTCCACAGTTAGTATGAACAGTTAGTATGAACAACAATAACTGTCCTCTGTGGAGAGTTGTAATAACAATAACGTCCTGCCAAAACCTGGCAACAAATGAAGGTGAGAAATGTTTGGAAAATATATTCATCTATTACAGAATTTCTTCTCAAAATCTGTCAGACTGGTTGGTGTTGGGTGACACAAAATCCAAAGAAGCTGAGCTAATGCTGTGAGAAAAATRTACTCACAACAGAAAAAAAAGAATCTGTTTATTCAACCAGGTTCAGGAAATTCAAGCAAATAGAGCATGAGATAGTGCTATAATACTTCAGATTTCAAAACCAGTGAATAATGTTTGTGCTTGTGCTAAAAATATTGAAATCATCTGTTAACTGGTGTTAAAACAACCAATGCAGCCATCACATTGCATAGCTGGCTCCATAGGCTCTAAGGTAGTACCTGGGTTCACAGTGGTTTAGGAACAGAATCAGTAAATAACTGCCAGTTTCTTCAGTCCAATATTGACATTTGTTCAGAATGTAATTTACCAATAATTCACAAAGCTTTTATAAATGGGAAGCTAATATTCATAGTATTGTTATTAATAACTCAAAGAATTATATGTATTCTTCAGTTCAAAAGCCATCAGGCGCATGCCTTTGCCTGATCTTGTGTCTGCTCTTTTAGCAAATGCAAATGTCAGAAAACAAATAGGTGTTTCTGCTAAGAGAATCACTTGTTTCTTCATTGCTTCATTCTATATATTTAAATTGGTTTTAATCATCAACACTTCATATATAACACATCCTTTATCCCTCCCCACTGCACACACTCTCTAAATTTAATTAAAATAACTGAAATGGAACTACAGATAATTTGTTTTTTAAATAGACTGCCACATGCTCCATTTACATAAAATCCATTAGTTTGCATTAAATACAAATTAGCTCCTGATATGTGTTAAATCACATATAAATAGTTCAGAATAGCCTCAAAATCACACGTTTTAATTAATATAACAGTTAACCAGATTTATGTGTAAGGTAATCAAGACTCTCAATCATTCATTCTTCTGTACAATAGGCCAGAGAATGAAGGACTGTCCTGTAAAACCATTATTTAACCAGACAAATAAAGGCACAGAG
Organism: Malurus melanocephalus; assembly: GCF_030028575.1. Classification (NCBI taxonomy): domain Eukaryota; kingdom Metazoa; phylum Chordata; class Aves; order Passeriformes; family Maluridae; genus Malurus; species Malurus melanocephalus. The sequence goes on along the minus strand of NW_026623838.1, from coordinate 22,992 downwards.
AAGGTAGGAGCAATGCTTCCATTCACACACTTATAACATATACTGTTTTAAAATGATTCAGCAATTGCCAGACTAAAGGTAGTAAGAACAAGATCTACATTGTGGGGAGAAAAAGAAGATGCAAAAAAAACTTTCCAGTCTTGAATGTCTAGTTGTTGCAGCAAATTTGGRATATCATAAAGGAACTGTGAAGACACTCTTTTTCCCTATCCCTTMTGAACATAAACACAAAATATAATATGGCAATAGAAGGTTTTAAAACACTTGTTAGGTAATTGTTGTATAATGAAAGCAGTCACTCAAAATTCCAGGCTCTAATATTTCYCTCCAACAGCTAGAAATATCAGCAAAAGAATATCATTCTTAGGTAATCATTGCTTCATCTTCCAAAGTGTTACTACAGCGATATTTACATGTGAGTTCTGCAATTAGTGAGCTTGCTGAAAAAGAGCAAAACACTGCCTAAAGCTCCTCTTAATGGAAMCCTGTAGTAAATGTTTCCTCAAGTTTGTACCTTCACAGGTCCATAAGCGACATTTTGTCCATAGGCATACATTTTGGGAACGTTAAAAGTGCAACATATTTTGAGAGAGCATATATCTAAAGGAAACAGATGTGGTAACCCTGAGCTATTTATAGCAATTTAAAATTCACAAGATTAGAGGGATCTTTAAACAGTGATTTTTAACAAATCAAAGAAACAGCACCCCCTGGAAAGCAACATATGACAAATTCAGTACCACTGTAATGAAAGAAAAAAATAGGCACAAAAAAAAAGAAATGTAATAAAGTAGTCAGGCTATATAAACTTTTTGGCAGAATGGAGGGTAATCAAAGTAGGGCTAAGGTAAGAATTGTACATCCATTACAKGTTTTGGACAAGTTAGACTATCAGATGCTGCAAATGACTCATATGATTTTGCTGCTATGGTTACACAAGGGCAGAGACAACTCTGAAAGACTGGACATACAGTTTAAGATCAAGTATAAGAACCTGAGCCACCTCATCACTGCTTGAAAAAGCTGTGTCTGAGTCGCACACCAGCCTGCAAGGTCAAGCCCTGCTTGTGCAAGGTTGGGCTGGAGTTTGTCTCCCATCCAGACAGTAGAAAAGTGCATTCCTGAATGATAGTGATAGCATCAAACTGCTCTTTGAGTTGCTTAATGTTTGTAGGACATAGTCCTTAACTTGTTTTTTT
>NW_026623838.1:0-21753 GCF_030028575.1 Malurus melanocephalus | reverse complement strand
TTTTTTTTTTTTTTTTTTAAGTTATTTTTTCCCAATTCCAGACAAAGGTATATCCAACACACAGGAATTTGAGATAAACATCAAAACTAAAATGCCTCAACTGATCACAGAATCCAGCATGATAGATAAGTATTTATATTTAACAGAAGGAGAATTTGTACTGATGTCTTTAATTTGGCATGCATGTTCACTCAAAGTAATTCTATTCTGTTCAGTCAGGAAGAACAGAGCATAATTCRCAAAGAATTAATCATTCTAGATTCACTGATTCATCTTAGCAGTGTTTTACATAAAGCATTAATACACAGTGCATAATATCCTATGTGTCTTAATTTTTAAATTATTTAGGAATTGTAAATGCAAGTAAGGTTCTCTAATGTCGTATGATTGACGCTAATATATCACAAGGAAATGCACAAAAATTACAATTAAAGGCAATGCTTAGACACTTAAATAAAAATGAGGAAAATATGCTAACTGATAGCATCTTTGAAAAGAAAAGGAACATTTATTAATCATATTGAAACAAAAAATATATTTAGTACCACATCTGTTTAACATTGTTGTTCACTCATACATTTTCCTATCCATGGCAATGGAACAGTCTTAATTCCTTTTGCATTCCTCCAGAAAGGTAACTATCCATAAAGACTGAGTAATTTTACCCAATGGATATCAGTGAAATAGTGCCAAAACAGCTATTTTGCTTCTTAGAAGCCAGTTTTTGAAGTAAATTATTCATTGTAAGAAAGAGCAGTTTAGGCTATGTCAGTTACATCAGTATCATATTGTGCCTGTTCCAAGATACAACAGACAGACTGAAACAGGTGTGATTTATCACAACTAAAGGTGAAGCATGAACTGGCAAATACCCAACAAAATACCCAAATATTTTCAATAATACAAATAACTCCACACAGGAATATAAATGAAGCAAAATCTAACCTTTTTAAAAACTGAAATCGCTAAACAAATATCTGAGCCTTAAAAAACTTTAAAGTACAACCGATCAGAGAAAATTTATGAAAGCATCATTACTCAGGACTAGGACAATGTTAATGGAAAAGCATTTTGAACTGTTTTGCTGTATTTCAGCAAATAAATGTTCTCTCCCAAACTCTAAAACCCAAGAAAAAATATTAGATGCTGTGGCAGAATGCTTAGATAGAATTTACATGTTTACAACTGATTACTTTCTATAATCTGAAATCCYGTGAAAATCCTTAAAAACATATATTTCCTATAAAGCTACATAGTCTCATAACCAAGAAGCAATCTGATTCAGGGTAAATTCTTAACACTCCAAATTAACTTCTGAAATTCAGAGGTTTTGATAAAACAGAACTTCTAACAGTTACTACTTTTCCTCTCCTATCTTAAGAATCTTTTTTGTTATTTCATTGATTTTCCTAAAATATGGTAAGACATGCTTCTCAAAGACAATGAGAAGAGACACAGAAGTTCCCTCAGACTGGTACTGACTCAAGGCCCTTCTATTTATGCAGGCAGCTTTGAAGTTACATTCTAGTCAAATCTAGTCTCATTAAATGACATTGTAGATACACTTTGCTCAGTTTTGAACAGCAGTTACAGGGTAATTTGTGCCACTTAATGGAATGATGTAACTGAGGGGCATATTGTTATTAATCAAATTCTAATATAAATCTGGCTGCTGCAATAATGGGCGCAATTATTGATTGATGAACTGCTCCTGCTGGAAATTGACCCTAACTGAATCCTGTGTTTCCAAAAAAGTGCAGAYAGGCAAAGACCTCAAAATAACTGGTTTGTAGCATGACTATGACATAGGTCCATGCCAGATCCTGCAGAATGTTAGGCATTACATTTTGACATGAAGAACAAAAAAAAAAAAAATGTAAGAATATCAGGACCTGAAAATATTGAGCCAATAAAACAGTCTTCTTTAAGCCAAAATTGCAACACTTATCCTCTCCTAGTCATGAAACTTTGTGGTAAACGTTGATTACTTACCAGGGTGTGTGAGTGACTCCCACCAATGCAAAAATTTTCAGGTCTTCTATTTAGGATTCAAAGACATCTTCACAAATTATATGTTTTTATAGGTACCTATGGAGACATTAGAGCCAAGTAAAACTTCTTAGAATTCTCACAATTCTGAGGTGATTATCTGCCCAGCAATTGATGGTCTTTGTGCCAAGGTACACAGTACTGCACAAGCTACTGTCTCCTGTCAATTCTGGAAACAAAACAAAGCAAAACAACAACCACAACTACAAAGAGAGAGAAGAAAGGGGGAAAGGTGTTTTCCCACCTGAATTTCCTGAAAAAAAAACCAATGTTGACATGCTTGTTGACTTTGAATAGGTTCCCTCYCAAGACTTTCATTCTGAACTTTGCAGTTTTCTATATTGCTTCTGACTTGATCAGGGAAGGATCTAAAAACTATATTCAAGCAGAAATTCAGTCTGTTATCTCAATCTCATGACTCCTGCAGCCGACCAGAAATGTTACAAAAGTGACAGCTCCTTCACAAGTGCAACACTTCAGAAGGAGAGCAGTGTAGGAACAGCTTTGTGGTAGTAAGCACTGCAACAGAAAAAAATCAAACACAGTAACAACCAGATTTTGTTGTGAAAAATATTGCCATTATTAAACCAGCTGCTACAGGTAAGTATCCTTTCCCTTCTAGTACTGTAAATAAGGAGCTTAAATGCAAGTGTAGTTCAGGAATAAAGTACACCTTTTAATCTCAATTATCAGGATTATTGTATAAGCAAATTTGGGTATTCAAACAAATAAAGTCTGCAGTGAGATTATTCCCAATATTGGTGTTTAGATTATGATTATTAGATGCCTGTTTTGATTTCCCACTATGGTGCATCAGTTGAATGCTGTGTTCCTAGCCCACATGCTGATTTGTRCAGACATGATGTAACAGTTCTATTATGAATTATTTCTGTTCCTTTCCTTCCACTCTCAAAAATAAGGGTAAGAATGCATTTTTTTTAAGCTAAAGAATATATTCTATCATAAAATTCTCTGGCAGAAGATTAATAAATGGTAAACTCATTATCTAAGCTTGCGGTTTCATGGTCAACTGAAATCTATCTAAATTTATGGTCTCTATTTATCTCTGCCCACAGATCAGCAGAGGTTTTAGGATGTTCCTTGGATTGTTATGTAGGATTTGTGATGTTGATTCATGGCTGGGTTTGAAGGTTTAAGGGAAGATTTTTTTTTAACAAATAAGGAATTACTAGAGTTGGTAGAGATTATCTRTAAGGGTTTCCTTGCAAATAGAAAAACAGAGCTCCGGACTATTATCAAAAAAYTGAAAGAGTATTATCAGGCAGAAAAGTTTTTGGCTATGTAGTCCCTTGATTACAAATATGAATTATATGATATTTAGATATATAATCTCCTGAATTATACTTCTCTCTGATTATATATTCTGCATCCAAATTACAGCTACATTTAGACTCACTGGGCTGGATTGGCAGACGTGGCACATATTCACAAAGACTGCTGGTTTATGTATTAGACTTGGGATGAAAAATTAAATTGCAAGCTGACAATCAGGCTATTTATACATTCAGTTTTAGTTATTTTGCATGACAGAGAACCAATTGAAGAGAATGAGATCACAAAAGATCTCACAAAGTATCCAAGAGATCTTCTAGGATTTCACAGCAGAGGCAGTTTGTGTACATCTTTGTTTCATTKAATTTCTTTTCACAATATCCAGACTCATGTTTTTGAGGAGTTTTTAATAAGACCTGTATTTACACTGCATTATTCAAAGAAGGACTGACTTTTCCTTGAGCTCTTTTGCAATTCACTTTTATATTCCTCTACAGTTCCAATAAGAATTGGAATGGTTAGTGGTTGCTTGAAATTWAATTTGCATTCACACCTGTTTCTGATGTTTTGAAACTTGGCCTAATAGCTTTAAGTGGCTTCGAAAATTTTAACATTTCCTTTACTAGGGCCTAGGAATGAAGGAATTCTCCCCTGACAACAACCCTGGCAATTATGTTAGGGATTATGGTTTGTAAGGAATTCACCTTGAATCTCCATATTTTCMTATAAAATACACTCTTAAAATGTAAAACACATCACCATGTTATGAGATTGGACGAAGCCAGCAAACTATAGCCTGAAGGAAATGCACAGCTATCTTACCTGTCCAGAGTCCAGGGCACCTTGCCCAGGAGAGGCACTGAAACACAGAACTCAGATGAAGCTTCTTACCTTAAAAACCATCCTAAAAACCTTGAAAAATTATCCTGAATTTTGGGGCAAAGCTAAGCCCCCACCCTGTAGGAACATGACACTATTACTGTCCTGGCTATCAACCAGCAAATGAAAAAGGAGGTGAAAACTTTTCCTTATTTAAATAACTAAATTYTCATTAACTGGTTGATACAATTTTTGTCTAAAGCAATTTACAGGGAAAGCAGGTATTCCCTTGATGTTCCTCCTTTCATAAACCTACACATTCAGCCCATATAGCTTCTGCAATACATATAGCATTTAACATGTGCAGGCAAGGAGATGTTTTTAGCTCCACTGTACTCTTCTGTTTTGGGGAGCTGGTGAGTAGAGTAGTGAAGGCTGTTTGGCTAAAGAGGTTAATTGAATCAAATGGAAATTTGAAGCATTATCCAAGCTAATAAGCTTGGAAGACTGTATAAATAAATTTAGAGTACATGTTTAAATATTTTTTWWAAAAAATAGACAGAAAGTAAGGTTCTCTCTCAACAAATTACCTTTAAAAATCAGGAATTTTTAAGGTTTTTTTTAATGGACTCATTGAATMATGTCGAATGCTTTCCTCCCTCTATCTATAAAATGCAGTAGTTAATTATTATATCTTTTGAAACAAAAAATTCACTGTTCTGTGAATTTCTCAGTGAAGTCAGGTGGACGTGTCCTTTAACCATTGACCTTACATTTGAACAGTACTAGTACTGCACTGTATCCTTAATAGGTTAAATAAACATTGTAATTATATTCTAAATTGATTCTGCTGTTACTCAGCAATTGTTACATCAGATAAATGTATGGAATTCTCAGTAGAATATTGCCATGCAGCCCCTTACAATCCAGACTCAGATTGTTCCTTAATTGMAGTTTTAACTGGCAATGCACATTCATATACAACCTCTGTCAACAGAAGAACCAAAAAGTATTCTAGGTAACAGTTAATTAGAAATGTGCCTCCTTAAGTATACCAATAAATCCATTCCTGAGGCAGTCTTTACAGTTGCTATAGGCTTTTATATTTAACTAAATATATTACTAAACCCATTTCTCATTTTTAAATATATTTTTCTGAAGTTAGTTGGAGTTCATAAAGGTAATAACTCCTTTTTCACTATATTTTAAAGTTTATTTTTGCATTTTAATTGAAGGTCCTCTTCATACTGTATTTCTCATCTAATTTTTTAGTAAAAGCTAAAAATATATAGTTTAGAGAACACACTTATAAAGTGATGTAAACTTTAGCAAATTTGTCTTAACTTTTTTTCCTCTCCACAAGGAGCCATACAAAATAATGTATTGTTCAGTTTCATATGGCATGGCACACACAAGTAAATGTCTCTGCATTTAGTCCTTGAGATCACAATACCGATTTTTGTGAAGAACCAAATGCTATTTAAATAAAAACGTACAAGGTCTGATACKTATTTCACACTACTATAAATGAGGCATGTTAATGAAGGAACAACCAAAAGCCCCCCAAATGTGTTGTTGAATTTAGTCTTTTTATCTCCTTTGCTGTATCTCTATCAATATTCAAATTCTTATTTGGCACATTCTATTCTGATCATTCTTATCCACATTATAACAGTATTGAGTTATGGAAGTAATCTTTACTAGAATATATATTATTGAAACATTAAAAATCAGCCAWAAATTCAGAAGATAAGTACATGTGCAAATAATAAATAAATAAATAAATGCAAAAACAAATTATGTGTAGCTAAATAGAAGATATTTGCTTATAAAAGTATTTTGACATTTTCTTAGCTTGAATAAGGAATGAAAAGCTTAAAATTAGGAGTGTCTTCTTGAGACAGAATTGTTATGATTTAGAATTAATGTTTTCTTCTGTCCTTTAAATTATAAATGTTTACCTGCTGACATTTGGTTCAAAAATATACATAAAGCCACAATCTTTAAATTGTACATTGAAGAATCATCTAGCCCACTCATTTATAAATGTCCATATTTTCCTGACTAACAAGATGAAAAATCTTTATTAAAATTACACCTTCATATGATGAATAGAAATTTTCCATGTTCATCCATATCGTATTATTTTCCTTACAATGTGCATTTTGATGCAACAGCGATAGACTCTACTTCTCTGATGCACAAGCCTGAAGCACACAAAGTTATGTTTGAGATTGTCCTTTTAATTCACACCTTTTAAAGTATTTATTATCTCTACCTCCATATTTAGGCTTTGATTTCAACAGCTTCAGTTTTTTCTTTTAGCCCATCCAATTGAATAAATATGCAGGTTCTAGAGTCTAAATCATTCCCAGGTGTTGTTTAACAGACACACAGCAAAAATGCCTGAAGCTAGTCCATTAATAAGTAACTTGAAAACACCTCTATGATTCAGAGTCATGTACATGTCAATATCTCTTATCCTGTTCACACACAACTGTTTTTTTGCATTTGGTCAAATACTACTGATGAGGAAGGCTATTGCAAATTACCATAATTTTTCTGCACAACTACCTCCAGATTATAATACTTTGGTGAATAAAATCTCTTTTGTTTCATAGAAACTGCTTATGTTTTATAATTTATACTTTGCTGAACCCTGAATGGAATATTGTATGTTCTTTATGAGATGATTTATGATGTCACAAATTCCCCTTTTTGATGCAAAGACTCCTGAAACTGTAAACAATTTTTGTCTGTTTTGGGTATTGACATTAAAGTAGCCAATATCTAATTAAATATATTAAATAAGAATTTTCCAAATGTTGTCTTGACAAAAATGTGTTGAAAGATATTACACATGACCCTGTATAGACAAAGAAACTSTTCCATCTTGCTCATGCTAGAGAGAAAGGGGTTTCTCAAACAGACAACTACAGGCTCTTATTCACATGAGTCTATTGTGATTTCCTTAAGGCATCAGAGAAGTGAGGGAGGGGTTGGCYCTTTGGGGCAAGGAATTTATGCTCTCACTTTTGAAAGACAGCGCGGACTGCTTCAGCCTCTGATTCCTTCACTTGCTTTCTCACCTGCTCCCCCATTTCCCCATCAGAAGCTCATTTCTTCCCCATTGCGAAAGCATTCTATTTGGCACGTTTCCTTTAGCTAGCCCTTAACTTGGCTAACCCTAAAACATGTTAGTAAGTTATACCTTCTTGTATAAGCAAAAAGCAGAGAATCTTCTCTTTGTCAAAATATATTCTACTTGTCCACCAAATATCCTGTAYAACTATAGCCCAACATCCCATAATATGAACATTGTAAGAGCAGGCTGAATAGCTCTAAGTCCTGTCAAGACATTTCAAAGAATATGCCATAGGTGTGATATTAAGCAAAAAAGTGTCTACACATTTCAGAATTTGTCAGCAGAAACTCATTTTTATTTATTCAACACTGACAAAGTTTAATAGAAACTTCCATGCTAAGTTTTAATATGAGCTGTAAACCCTCTCTTGTAGTTACTGATATTGCTGCATTTGTTTTATCCTCCATGGCCCAACCTAAATTTCAATTGTACAATATCCATTTAAATTTCAATTTGGTGTCAGTTTAGCTTACTGATTTGGTGTGAAATATTTAACCACACATCTTCTTTAAATTTCAGTGAAATGCCCAGCAYTTCTTTGACAGTCTTTACTTGCTGTGCAGGATTGGCTGTTTTGTCACGATCTCCTACCAGCCTCATTATAACCCACAAAATCACCTGATTATGGGACAAAGAGGATTCCATGAGGGAAAAAGCCTTGAGCAGCCAGCCATTAATACATCCCTCTCACTGTGATATCTGGCCCCTTGGACAGGTCAACCCTTGGAAATACTAACTTCAAGAACAGACCAACATTTAGGATAACTCTATTCCTACATATATTAATATCCTTAGGAAGGATCACACTTATGTCTGCACAGCTACAGGTGCTTACATCAACTTTCAAGGTTTTATCTGGGTATGTGTATTGGTTTTGCTTGGCCCAGTTTTGGTAGTGGGGGGGGGGGGGGGNTCCAGCAGAGCCAATCTCTGTTGGCTCTGAGGATGACGAACATGCCACTGACCAAACCTGGACCAATTGGAAATGGTGGTTACACCTCTGCGAAAACGTATTTAAGAAGAAATCAAAACAAAGAGGGTAGACACAGAGACACAGTAGTTTTGCCAGAGGAAGAGGCTGAGAATATGTGAGGGAATGCAGATACCAAGGTCAGTGGAGAAGGAGAGGCAGGAGTTATTCCAGGTGCCAGAGCCGGGATTCCTTTGCTGGCAGTGGTGATGACCATGGTGGAGCAGGCTGTCCCCCTGCAGCCCATGGTGACCATGGTGGAGCAGGCTGTCCCCCTGCAGCCCATGGTGGAGCAGGCTGTCCCCCTGCAGCCCATAGGGTCTACAGAAGGTGCAGAGATCCACCCGCAGCCCGTGGAGGAGGGAGGTCCCCACGCCAGAGCGGGTGGATGCCGAGAAGGGGGCTGTGACCAGCAGGAGACCCATGGARAGAGAGGCCTTGCYYCCRAGATGGAACARCCTGGCCTTGGGCTTGCACCCAGTGGACGAGGGACCCCACAGTGCAGCAGTTTTGGGTGCTTGGCTTTTGGCCAGCATCCAAACCACAACAGTATGTCTCTCCCAAAGATGCAGGCATGTGTTCTTTCAGAGTCAGGTCATACGTTCCACCAACTAGCAATCCTGACTATAAATTAACTTACATGACATTTCCTGATTTTTAGCTAACTATTTAAATTAGAAAAGCATTGCCCTTCTCTTTCAACCACCTGTTAGCAGAGCTTTTCTCATTAGGCAATTTGAGACTATTTTAATGAAGTTCATTGTGGTCAGCCAGATCTCTGAGTGTTCATAAAACCACAGAATGGTTTGAGTTTGAAACACCCTTAAAGACCATCCAGTTCAAACACTCTGGGACACTTCCTACTAGACCAGATGGCTCAAAGCCCTGTCTGACCTGATCTTCCAGGATTGGTCTCCTGATTTAAGGAGTTTAACAAGTTTAGGGTAGCGAGATTCCKGTTTACCCTTCCTCTCTCTGCCCTCATCATCTTGAACTCTATTTAGTTCTATTTCATGGTCAATGCACTCATGATAGACCTGGAGCTTTACATTCCCCCCCACCAGCCCCTGTTCGTTGTGGCAGCAAGGTCYAGCACAACACCTCTATTTTTCCATTGATTCCTCTGAAGACTTAGTCATTACTTCTCCATGAAAAATCTATACTTGTTCTTCCTTGTTACTTTCATCCCAAAGTCTACTAATGAAATTATTTACCATAAATTTTTATTAATTTCTGTGGCACAACATGCAGACTTGATGAAATTTTCCTTTTCTTAAATTTTGCAGGAACTCATTTGGATGTCAGAGGGGGTTTTTAGATAATGTGTTTGCCCCTTTTTTTTATTCTGATAGCTCTGTTAGAGCACACCCTGATTTCATAGATTCTAATGGAATCACGTGTGAATCTTTYACAAATTTTAAGTAAATGTTATAAGACAGCAGTTTGTATCCCTTCTAAGGTCTTGTTCTAAATTCCCATATTGACATTTTTCACAAAGTTYTTTCCAACGTACTTTCCATAAAAACATGCTCCAGCATTGGAATTCCTAAATCTCCTTCGAACTAACCAGTGAAACAAAGAATACTCTTAACTCTAAGGTAACAAGTTTAATTGGCCATATATAATTTCCATATTCTTTCGCAAGCTTCTGCTTCCACAGTTTTAAAAAGGACTTTATCACTAGTCTTCATGGTTTACCAAGTTGCTCATCAACCTTTGTAATATTCATTTTGTCTGATCATAGTTTAATATTTAACATGCCAAATTATATGCCCTTTTTCCTGTTTGAAAACTAGTAATACTGATTGTTTGAAGATTTTCTGATAACAGTTTTTAGAGTKCTGCTAAATCATGATTCCTTTGGGGTGGAATAATTTTTTAATGTATATAATCCTCATGGCTTGTAAATTCTAACATTACCATTTTAGCCCTTGCATATAATTAACTTTTTTACTGTATATTTTCATTTAACATTTTTTTCAAGGAGCATTCTTTTTCACAGTTCAACATAATTTCATGCATCTCCTTAAATTTGTTTCACTGACACATCTTGAATTTGTTTAAATGGTCTTCAAGATCTTTACAAATTATTTAGACACAGGAGTTGAAAGAGGAACATTTGCTAATGGTAGTAAACTGGGAGGAGCTGTTGAGTCCCTCAAAGGTAAAGAGGCCCTGCAGAAAGACCCTCAACAAATTAGAGAGCTGGGTAATCACTAACTGTGTGAAGTTGTAACAATTCACAAGGCACAGGCAGCAAACTCTTCCCTCTGGTGACCAAMAATTGGACCCAAGGGCATGGCTTGAAGTTGTTTCAGGGGATGTTTATGTTGCATATTAGGAAAAGCTTCTCCACCTGTGGGTGGTTGGACACTGGAACAGACTCCTCAGGGCAGTGCTCACAGCACCAAGCCYGAGAGAGTTCAACAAGTTTCAGACAATGGTCTCAGGTACATGGTGGGATTTTTGGGGTGTCTTATGCAGGGTCAGGAGCTGGGTAAACAATCCTTATGTGTCCTTTCCAGCTCAGGATATTGTAAGATTATATGATTTCAGGTATTTCAGAGGTAGTTCTAGAACAGCTCTTCACCTGCAATATGTTGAGGTGAGCCATGTACGTTGCTCACAACTGGTGGGCTAAGTCAAAATCRATTTCCTCCATTTATGTTTACTATTTTATTATTAGGCTCTGCTAATTCATCTAATTCTGGTAATTGGGAYATTCTATTACTTTTGTAGAGTAAGCTTCACAATCTTTTTTGTTTTCACGCAGTAAATATTTTGTGACAAGCATTTGCTGCCTTCAAGATATGCWTATCTATAAACTTTCAATCCTATACTGTGCAGTAAACTCAAAGTGCTAGTCCTGCCTTTGACTTTGTTCTGGTTTTACTTGTACTTTTCTCTGTACTTAATTCTCACTTCTTTCTTTTTCAATTAAAAACCAGTTGAGTGAAAGAAGGTACAGGTCTATTTGTGCTTTTGTCTTCTTTTTCAAAGAAGGAAAACACATAATTTTTCTTCTGGGATTTCCTTCATCTGAAAACAAATAATTAGAACTGCATGAGTGAAATACAAATAAAAATTTTAAAAGCTTGTGATTTCAAATATAAGGTAATGTCTTTGAATTGCACAGTCACACTGTCCTATAGCTATTATCCTATTAAAGACTTTTTGCTGACAGTTAACATGCCTCAGAAAATAGCCAATGCCATCTTACTCAGAGTGACTTTTGAAACTTCACCATTTGCTGAGTGACAAATTTCAGACTCTCTTGACTCAGAAATGYGGTGTATTATTTGTTAACTCCTATGTATTTAAGAATATATAAGCTACCTGAGACTACAACTATTTTTATGTTAAACAAACATTCTCACCTTCATGCAAAAGATTTGTGGCTTAATTCTGAATTTTCGTTTTCCCTAATTTTTTTTTTCAGGGAGCTAGTAAAGATTTTGGACTATTTCCCTTCTCTCCTTTTCTTGGGGAATTAGTCCCTGTGATAACAAATGGAAAGAGACCTCAATTTATGTTGCTCTAATGAACAGTGGCAGTGCAAATGATTTTCTTCATTGTATAGAAACATAAGATAGAAAGTCATAATTTAAAAAAAAATGTTGAAAGAACAATGAAGGGAAAATTGAAATATTTCAAACTCGGGACTTATTTGTAACAACATTCACTGACCCCATTATATATTTCACCCTTATTTGTGCTGTTCTTCCACTGCAATATTAAAAGTATATAAAGAGCTCCATACTCACTTGGCAATTTAGTCAGTTATTTTCATGTGCTTGTAACTAGAGCCATTCTACATTTCCATATCAACCTTGAGTTTGCAGAGATTAGTACCACAACCTAAGAGCAGAGAAGATCATCTGTATTGTTAGTGGATGTTTTCACATCCTCGTACAAATAAGATTAGGTGCAGTATGAAGAGCAAGCTGACATTTTCCCAATAAGTGTTTTTCATTATTTTGAAGCATACRTAAAACTCCTGCCACATCAAATTTTCTAACTCTTTTCCATGTGTCATTTAGGGTTTGAATTCTGACAGTATCCCACTTTCCTGACAAGAACCATAACTTCTGTTGCAAAATATGTTACTTTTGCATAMTGATCTTTTTAACCATGCAAAATACCCAAGTTTAAATATATCATAAAGGAAAAAATTCCTTTGAAACTTCTGTATGCTCAGAAAAAATACTTTGCTGACTTCTGTGTCCTAGAACAAGAACAGATASATTGGCTCAGATATAATCAGATAGATATTAGTTTTCACACCTGTAGACACCTCACATTCAATCTTTCAGATTACACTTGGGATTTTTAAAATATAGTAGCAAACACTGCTATAAACACCTACAAAATATTTAAATTAAAATTAACATCAGTTTTGTCCTGGTAACACYTATAACTGAGATGTAAGTAAAAATTAGGAGCTTTACCAGGATAAATGCATGACTATTTGTCCAGGTAGAAGGTATCTTTTCCTTAACTTGGAAAGGGTATTTTTATTTCAATACAAGGGTATCTTGATGAGAAGCTTTTTCAAGTTATCTACCACAGTACAATTTTATTAATATGATTATAATATATTTCTGTGTGGAAACAGTTCCTAAGGCACTTTCTTGCTATAAATGAAACTTTATAGAATAATTGTTTCCCATATGATTTTGGTTTTTCCCTTCTAAAGATATCCAAAATATTGCTTTTATATACAAAATCTTAAGGGCTGGGAAATTGTATCAGTATGATTAAAATAGCCCAGGAAGCACTATTTCACATGCGTACCACTCCCAACAAAATATATCACCTAGGCAAGCAACTCAGTTGGATTTAGAAGGTTACATATCTGTAGATTTATTAATGATTTAAAAAAATCTACATTTATTTTAAGTACATTTTTCAAAAAAGAGAGTGAGGACTAATAAACCTCAGGGTTTAAGTAAATCATGAGCCACTGGGGAAAAATGTTTAATTCATTCTCTGGCTTTCTACTGTAATAAACTCATTTCTGCTGTGAAGTTTCTGGTACTTACGATGCTTGACTAAACATGCAAATTTTTTKATTTAAGTAATCTGACATATTGATCTGTAGATTTGTGCATATTGTATAATTACCACCCTATATGTCCCTCTCCTTTTTTAATCACAAAAGAAATTTGCCTGGGGATGCTAAAAAAGTAGCTAACTCTGAAATATTTTAGTAACAGATAGGAAATTTTTTAAAATTCACTTATTTTTCAAATTATCCCTCTATGTGCTCTTAATTGCATAGAAGTTAAGCAGTTATGATGCAAATTAACAAAGAATTTTGAAGTTCAGAATGTAATTCTAGATGTTTGTAGCAGACTCACAGAAGTAAATGAAGATTTTTTGCATTGGTTATTCAGATATCAATGTAAAATATAAAACTCACTTGATTTTCCAGGATGAAGGATTATGTTCATTCATTTGGGAAAATAGAAAGCCATCACAGAACAATCTATTTTGCATTTCCAGTTACACAGGAGCTAAGACTCTTTCTGTTTTAGTGCATTCTTTCTTTCACTGGCAACAGACTATAATAATATCATAATTTCATTTTATGATGGACCCAGCAGTTTCTCTCCCTAATAGCTTTCATAGGCTTTCAGTATCACTGCAATGATTGGAAGATATTAATGCCTCCTGCAGTGTTTAAAGTGTATTYAGTGTATAACATGACACATTTTCATAAGCAAGTGACACTTCCTTGTGTTTTCAGTTCTCCAAAATAATTTTAAATGCATATTACAAGTTCAAACAAATATGCCAGCTAGTAAGACTGCAGTACTGCAAAAAAGGATTGCACTTTTTTATTTGAGATTCTTTATTAAATTTCTGTCTCATTGCAGTGTTTAAAGAAACTCAAAAAGTGTGAWAATATGTAAAAGAGAATATGAGAAAACTATTTCAGATACTGGAGTTTTACAATTTTTTTAAAGGAATGTTTGTTTTTCACTAAAAGAGGGCCTTGTGCTTCCAGTCTTGAGGTTCTATTATCGAAATCCCAATCCATTTCTTGATAGAATGTTTGTAAGCCACTGAGCTAATGTCTAAATTATGGTTTATTTTTGAAGTATGGTTATGTCTAAGTGTGACTATAGAGGAAGCAATTAAGTTTCTCCAGGCTGATAAATGCTCATTTCTTTGAAACCAAGAAAACAATAATGGGGTGCAAACAGCCTATTTGTATGCATTTAATTTTTCTAGGGAGCTGCTGCCTACAGTTTGTGGAAGCATYATCAGTGCCTGAGAGTCCATATTTTATGGATTCTCAAAATCCATAAAGCAAAATATCCAGTTCTGACAATCTGGTATCTTAAACAAGTGCCAGTTTTGGGGGGATTCTACTGYGAAGGGCAATTGAACTTCTAAGTCAGAATACTTATGTTTTCATGGCATACCTAAACAGAAATGAAATTTAGTCTTCTGTTTATCTTTGAATGTAATAGAATGTAGGCAAGTTTAATTCCAAGAAACTGCTTGCTCATTTGTCAGTTATTTAAGTCTCTTGAATGCTTTCATCCAGTCACTACTACCATTTTTGCTACGCTTTAATGGCATATCTGTTATATAATTCTTACTGTGCTGTAACTGATTATTGTGCGTCCTATATCCTATACCCTATACCCTATATCCCAAACAAAAAACATGGAATTTTCAGATATTTCCGTGATGTGATTTTACAGATTTTAAATGTCACATATTTAATTTAGAATTAGCTTTTATTACAAAAGGACTCATTACTTGAATAGAAAGCAAGGTCAAAAAGTTAAAGAATGGGACATAGAAGAAAATAGCTGTATTGTTGTAGGTATCTGAATGAAGTCTTTTAGAGCCTGAAGGCTGTGAGAGAAGACTGAATTACAGTAAGTTAGATAAAGAAAAAGAAAATGACAAAGGTGTGCATTGAGTTGTAGTCCTCCTCCACCGACTTTTTCTATTRCCATTGCCTGACATGCAGTATCATTAATCGATAAAATGTAACTCAAACAGTAAGGGACCAGAACCTAAATATGTTCAATCCATAAGAATACGGCCATCAAGTGTATGCATAATGACTTTTAATTGTCCTTACTTAAGAGCTCTCTCTTTGTAAGTGAAGAATGAAGAAGTATGCAGGAGGAACAAACATTTCCAAGTCCAAACTGACATAGACAGTAAGTGTTAATATCATCACATCTCTATGTGATGACAAAAGCAACAACATTTAAGAGTGTCTATGGCAGGCCACCAAATGAGGAAAAAATAAATATTATTAGTTTAAAAGTAGAAACCTGATAACTATGAAAAAGATTGGAAGTACAGTGAGTGGTTTTAAGAATTAAACTCATTTACATGTTTTTTGGGAAACAGATGTGAATAGGCCAGCAGCATTTTTGTATGTGTTCTCTGGAGCAAAAGAAAGGTGGAGAATAAGACTGAGGGAAGATTTTCTCCAAATGTGGTTCTTCCCAGCAGCTATTACATCAAAAACAAGAAACGAATTCAGTGATGAAAATTAGAACTTAAAATAGGAGAATTCTACGAAGGATCTCAAGGGACATGAATCTAACAGGAAAACAAAAAAAAATTTAAAAAGACAGTAATTCCTTAAAAAGGGTTGGCAGGTATTAAAAAAATCCTCTATCTTCTGTATTAAACGTAAATTTTCCTAAGGCAAAAGAAGACAGAAATTGTATCAAATTTCCCCAGTAAGCTGCTCAATGTCCTTGTACTGAAGTCGGAAGCACCAAAAGAGTAGCAAAAAAAGGTAAATATTTAAGGACAGGCAGAAAAAAAAAACCCCAGAAGCACACAGGGCCAAAATTAGAAAGGTCAAGCCTCAGAATGAGATACAACTAGCAGGGAATATAAAGGGCAAGAACAAACCATCTTACAATTAGATTAGGAGGAAACACAAGTAAAGAATCAGTCCATGCCACTGTGGAAACTAGAGGCTAATGACAATGTCGAGAAGTCTGACATGTTTAATGCTTTCTTTTATTTCAGTTTCCATTGGAAAGGTTAACTTTAATCAGACAACTAATTATCAGTGACATAAGGCAGTAAGAAAGAAAACAGARCCAGAAAGATTTTCAGTGTTCTCCACCTACCTTTGTCTAATGAAAGTCCCCCCAAATTATGTGGAATAATGCCTGTGACAACTTCTGCTTACCTTTGACGCTGGCTAGGAACCTGGAAGCTGGAAAAAGACAATGAAGTGAAGTGAAGGAAAATAAGGAAGGGGGAAATAATGTTCACTCATAAATTTAGTCCAGTTACCTAACTCAGGTGGTCCAAGTTAGGATTAATTACATTCTGCCTGATATAATGTCACTCTCCACTGATAAGAAAAGAAAGGTAGTTCTGTCAAAACATACTTAACTTATAAAATAGATTAAATTAATAGTGCATATCTTCATGAATATCATGAATTATAGATTACTAAACTTATTTTTTTATGTCTTCACATRATTTTCTGTAGCATGGGAAAGAATTTTCTGGAGTAGGCTGCAGAACTGAGTTACAATTGTCTGTGTAGCTGAAATGACATTTTCAATATAAACAAAGAGGGACTAAGAAGGTTTCTGCAGCAGTTAATGCAAAGTCTAGCACTGTTCAAGGGTTTCATTAGTAACTATGATGACAGAATATAAATTACAACATAAAGTAAGTTAAAAACTAGATTTTAAAAAACACTATAGTATTCAGGGTTGGTTTGTTTTTTTTTAATACAAGGATAAATCGAGCAAGGATTCTCCAGTGATAGGTTCTCAGTCCAGGTCTATTTGAATTTTTCCATTACAAAAYGGGTAATAAACTATGATATTATATTATATTTGCAGATATTCTGGATATAACTGCTTGGAGAATCAACTAAATTCATAATCACTTAGAAAAATTAAAAAAAAAAAAAAGAAGTCTGAAATAACTGCATCTCTGTAATTATATGAGCAATAATGAAATTAATTGAACAGCAACCAGCTAGGAAGACTTGTACACCATTCTACAAAAATTAACMAGGAAATTAGAGGGCATCAGAGCCTGAACAGTAACAATAGCTATGCTATTGTTCAATGGAAAAAAACCCACCCAAACTTATATCACACTGCAACATGAAATCTGCAAAAGCACATGTGTGAAATGTGTGAAGTAATGTTGGGGTCTGTAGCAACTGAGTGTAGTAAGGGCTCACTTGGTATGTACATCTTGATTTTGGGGTTAAACTTCAGGATAGGTATAAACTAATCAGAAGGAGATGAGTAAGGATGAGAAATACAAACACCACCACCGATTTCTATATTCTATGGAAAATAATTTGAAAGGGGGAAGGCCAGCACATCCTAGGAGTTAGTAGAGAAAGTGAAGACTGAAAGATGCCTTAGCATTCCCCCCATTTCTGTTTTCCATGTTAAGGYTGAAACAAGTCTCAGCAATTCAGTCAGCTTCATTTTAGTTTCTGCACTCTGTTCTTACACCTCTAAACACAAAAAGAAGTCTTCAATAAGAGTACTTAACACTTTTGCAATAACTGAAAAACATTTAACTGAATAAGTTTGCTGTGATAGTTAAAAGATTTTCCAACTTGCAAAAAGGAAAAATAAGATTCTATGATCTTTCTCTCTTAATCATTGGTTGGGGTAAGAATGTTCTGTGTCACTTTTCCTTGGATCAAAGGGGTCCATCCTTAATTTTATTGCCAGGTAGAAATTTTTATCTTACATATTTTACATAACATGGCAAGAGTTGATGCACAGTAAGAGCAAGGTGGCAGGTTTTTTACCTGAATAGTACAAGTGTTTCTGGCTTTTGTTCTTCTTTTGCGACATGAAATATTTTGGGTTATTAGATCATGGAAGCAGAAAATTCTGGATAGTCAGCTCCTTGTGAAATTTTAATTTTTATTCTTAGTGTGCTGCTATGGACAATTTCCTGAYTTCCACAGAAAAATGTAAGGTCTATGAACAGATGGTGTAGGAGGGAAGGGTTGCCACCCAGAGTATCTGGATAGGCTTGAGAACCTGTGAGAACCTCATGAAATTCAACAAGTCCAAGAGCGAGATCCTGCAGCTGGGTCATGGTAACCTCAGACAGGAGAATAGACTGGGAGAAGAAGACTTTTAAAGTAGCCCTGCCCAGACGTACTTGGAGTTTCTTGTGGATGAAAAGCCGGACATGAGCCATCCGTGCAGTCCCAGTCCAGAAGTGTGTCCTGGGCTAAATCCATAGCCCCATGGGCAGCAGAGGAGGGAGGGGATTCTGCCCCTCTGCTCRGCCCTTGTAAAACCCCACCGGGAGTCTTGTGCCCGGCTCTGGTTTTTCCAGCATAAGAGAAATGTGGACCTGTTAGAGAAGGTCTAGTGGAAGGCCATGAAGTTGGTGAGAGGAATGGAACACATCTCAAATGAGGACAGGCTGAGAGAGTTGGGGTTGTTCAGCCTGGCAAGAGAAGGTCAAAACCTTCTCAGTGGGAAGATGAAGATCCCACTGTGGCCTTCAGGCAGGATTATAAAAGAGGGAGGACAACTTTTTTAACGCCCAACTCTTGCCCATGTTAGGGGAGTTGGACSTAGATGATCTTGGCTGTCCATTTCAACACAAGCCATTCAATRATTCTATGATTTTTTGAACCAGAGTAAGAGAGAGGTGTAGTGCAAGGCAACCTGAAGATGAAAGAGTAGCCATAATTTTCACACTTCTTTTTAAAAAATATGCTTTTAAATTATTTAGAAATTGTTAACTTGAAAACAGAATATCTGAGCCAAATTGCTGAGTAATTTCATTAATTTGTGCAGATAAATGATAAAATGACTTTATGATAAAATACATTTTGGCCTCAAAGTGAGCAAAGAATTACCTTAAGTTTCTACAACTTAATTACATMATGCAGAATTAGAATTGCTTTTTGAAAGATTTGTTTCCATTTTTCTGAAAATATTAGGTATATTCCCTGACCTTTYGGGTAATCTATCATAGCCCAAAATGAAATATAAAGCAAGAAGCAATATCTTGAGTTTGTCCTATTACATGAGTCATTTTACATTTAATTTTTCTTTCTTTTTGACTGCTGCTCACAGCAGAACTGTGCAGACTATTCTGTGTATAGTCTAAAATCAGTCCATGAGAACTCTTTGACATTGACTCTGTTTCAGATTTGTGCTGCTTGGAARTTCCTCCCAATCAAGTGAACAAACCCTCTATCAAAGAGTCATTTGATGCATGCTCTTCTTCTAAAAGTGTCAGTAGCTGAGCTTTCAATATAAATTTTTTGTTGCTCCATCTGGGACATCATATCTTCTATGACACCAGGAAATGTATCATGTTGGTATAATTTAAAGATGAGAATGCATCCATTCTCATCTTTAATTAATTAAATAATTAATTTTCCATGTGGTGTCTTCTCCAATAGAAGGAGGAGATATTAGCATGAATAAAATTAACATGAATAATATACAACATGTATATATATATATATATACCTACAGAAATACATTTGCTTGTAACATACGAAAGAAAACCTACAGAAATACATTTGCTTGTAACATATGAAAGAAAAAGTGAATTAAAAGACAAACAGGGAGACTGTTGTGGGTTAAGGTTTCGCCTTTTGCTTGTGTGTGTGGGGCAGGGGGGTAGCTCCGCTTCCTGCCCTGCTTGGCTTGGGGGAGGACGGTGGACCTGCTGCTGCAGAACTCAGAGTCATGTCATTGGTTCCTGTTTGCTGCACTGTAGTCTTCTGCCCCCCATGCCTTGATGGGGACCCCTGGGATTACAGCTGCACTGGTCAAGTTCCCCTGCATCCTGTCTACAGCCATGGGATTTTGCTCATCTTTTTGCCCGCCTGACCGTTCTGAGGTTTCTTGCTTCCAGAGGAGTGTGGAGATCAGCATTTTTCCCCTGTGAGTTTGTACGCCAACTTTTTTCCATCCATCTSTGCTTGCTTGTGCCCATCCTCGGCCACGTGGGAGATCTGAACCTAGCTGGGACCCAGGCCACAGCAGCTTCTGGGAAATCATAGCACCCACCCTGCCTGGCCAGGAGCCAACAGCACCCCTGCCGACTGGGACCGTAACTGCACCGAAAGGGAGGGTGTTGGTTTGAAGTTTGTGGCTGTCACTGAGTTTGTGGCTGGGCTGGTTGTTGCTATTGTTATTGTTACTTGTTTCATCTTGTTATACATATTAGTAAAAACTCTTATTCCCTTTTACCCATATTCTTACCTCAAAGCTCGTGATTTTTTTTCAAAGCTTTAATAATTCAGAGGGAAGGGGGGGTCATATCCACCACTCTGGGKTGGGGGGCGTGTCACTGCTTTTATTGGCAAACACCTCTCTTTCAAACCAAGGCAGATTTTGGCACCCAACAGTGAAGCTAGAGGGCACATAGAGTAAAAAGGGGTACAAAAGGAATAACCGATTTTGGGTGACCTATCTTTGTGTACTGGATGTAGGAACCTCACTAGGCRGCACTGTATGGTCTAGAATACCTTGGTTCGGGTGGCACATACTCATGGCTCACACAATGGGTGAATAAGGTGARGAATTTGTGGATTTTTAACTTTCTCTGGACAGCAGGCACATGAATAGGGCTACCACACACTAAGTGTATGCTTTTGGAGTTGGATTAATAACTGTGAGGAAATAACACCGGGGGCAGCTTTCTCCCAACCCTTCACCCATTTATCTGGGGCTACTTTATCARCATTCGAAGAGTCCATTTTTCCCCTAGATGCTAACTACATGATACTAATATGCAYATTCTGTTTAGCATTGAAGGACAAGGTGAGACTGTGCTGGGCAACCACTCTAACATGCCACAGAGACCAGGGATGCTACCAGAGACTAGGGATGTTGCCACAGAAACTAGGAATGCTGCCACAGAAACTAGAGATGTTGTCACAGAGACCAGGCATCCTTCCACAGGGATTAGGGATGTTGCCCCAGAGACCAAGGATGCTGCCACAGAGACCAGGGACGTTGCCACAGAGGCTAGCGATGCTGCCCCAGAGCCTGACCTATTTCCCAGGCCGGACCCTGTCCCACTGCCTGGGAACAACAACCTATTTCAGAAACTAATTGCCCAGTGTGGGTGAGGGTACTGGTGGAGGAGAAAAGGGAGCCACGTCGCCCGGAGTGAGTTGAAGTACTGGTGGAAGAGATGTGGAAGATGCACCAGGGGCTGAGGGAATATGTCTTCTCAGCTGGCAGCAAACCCTCTCCCTTCCCCAAAGAGGATGGGTTCTGGGCGACGGGGACACCAGGTCACGCAGACACCAATATGATGAGCATGATCTGTTTATTTCTAATACAAGCTCCTTTTTATCTACTTTCATAAGCCAGCCTCTCTATATGATTAGCAATGCCTTTCTATATGATTAGCAATTATTCATTGGTTAATTTAACAGTCTGTCTATTACATTTCAGCATATGATTGGTATATTTGCAAAAGCATGTTTTTGTATGCCTTG
>NW_026623837.1:343100-383045 GCF_030028575.1 Malurus melanocephalus | reverse complement strand
CCAAAGGCACTGCTGGGCTCAGTGAGCCCTTGGGTGCTGTGACAGCAGGGCCAGGCCATGGTTGTGAACAGCACTGAGAGCTGACTCCATTCTGGGAGGAACAAAGAGGGATTTCTTCTGTCCACATCTAGAGGGGGCTTTGAGGGAGGATGGGACTTTCTGGGGTTTGGGTGTACCTAGATTGTTTGGTCTTGTGGCCCACTGTTTCTCCTAATGGAATTTCCCATCATTTACTGCCCTGCTGATTCCTGATCAATGAAAATAAAATTGCATTGCCTCCTGAGAGGCTCCATGTATGGCTGCAGCCTCCAGCTGTGTCAGTTCCGGTAAGATAATCTCATCAGGCGTGCAAGAGGGTAATAGGAAATAAAAATAAAACCCACAATTAGCGAGAGGCCAGGCAGCCAAGTAACGCTTTCAGTCCTGAAGGTCTGGAATTGTCCTCCCTCATCTCTGAAGGTGCCTGTGTCTCAGAGTGCTGCTCTGGGGTCTGACAGGGCTTGGGAGTGCCTGGAGATGTGTCAGGACATCCTTTGGAATCTCTGGCTCTGTGCTCTCCCTTAGGAGGTGGTTGCATTTTTGGCAGGTGGTGGTTCTGAGGTACCAGGGATGCAGCAGCTGATGGAAGGACTGGAGAGATGAACTGGAGACTTTGAGCTGTCAGGGGGTCCATAGGTGTTGACTCCTGATGGTTGCTGCAATCAGGAGGGTTTATTTTGGCCAGATAAGGAACATGCTTAGGCTGTATGTGAAGTCTGGAGCAGGGTGTTGTTTTGGATTATGTTTACGGGAGTACGGGACTACATGGATATGCTCAAAGTTGGCCTAAAGGATGCTCCAAATGGGGCAGCTTCCCAGCTGTACCAGGAAGTTCCTTTACCGCTTTTAGGGTTTTTTTAGCTGATSTTGCAGTGACGTGGTTGTAGGTGGTGTTTATACTGAGCCATGAATGGCTGCTGTGAGCAGACACGCCGCTGACCTTTGCAGTGGGGCTGTGCAGCCCCAGAGTGTGGCTCAGAGCTGTGGATCAGCTGCAGWGTTTGTCTGAGCAGCCGGGAATGGTTACACAATGACCTCATAGCTCTGAGCTCTCCCCATCCAGAGCATCGGCTTTCCCAGAGGGTGGGAAAGAGCAACTGAGCCCAGAATGTGGCAGAGTCTGCTTCCTAACAAGGACTGGATCCGAGCCCTGGCTCAGGAGCTCTGCATGACTTACGAGTCTGACTCTTAGCCTTGGCTTGGCCCTTGACACCAGTCTGGAGYGCACATGTTGTTTGGGTAGATGTGGAGGAGGAAGGAGCATTGGCAGCATTTCCCTGTGATCACACGAGGCTGCAGTGCAGAGCGTGGCTGTGAGCACAGCCTGGCACAGAGCAGCTCCATGGGGCATGGCTGGGTCTGCTCCCGGAGCATGGGGCATGGCTGGGTCTGCTCCCAGAGCGTGGCTGTGAGCACAGCCTGGCAGGGAGCAGCTCCTCTTCCAGCAGGGCATTGGGCAAGGCTGGGTCTGCTCCAGAGCGTGGCTGTGAGCTCAGCCTGGCACAGAGCAGCTCCACTGGGCATGGCTGGGTCTGCTCCCAGAGCGTGGCTGTGAACACAGCCTGGCAGAGAGCAGCTCCTCTTCCAGCAGGGCATTGGGCATGGCTGGGTCTGCTCCCAGAGCGTGGCTGTGAGCTCAGCCTGGCAGAGAGCAGCTCTTCCAGCAGGGCACTGGGCATGGCTGGGTCTGCTCCCAGAGCGTGGGGCAAGGCTGGGTCTGCTCACAGAGCGTGGGGCAAGGCTGGAATGTGGAGCATTGCAGAATTTGTCCCTTCACAAGCATCTCCAGGGGTTCTGTGGGGTCAGGGGTGCCCAGTGCAGGGTCTGTGGATGTTCCTGCTCTCCATGGAGGGACACGGGCCTCAGGCAGAGCTGGGGGAGCAGAACTGGTGCGAGCCCCTGGACAGGTACTGGGGGGACAGGACAAACTGCAGCGTGGCAAAATGGGGGGACAAACATGGCCCTGTTCCTGAGACAGCCTGGAGGGCTGTGGGGTCTGTGTGACACAGCCAGGCAGTTTGTCCTCAACAGCTCTTGGATTAGTTTTGGAGTTGGATCAACAACAGTGCACCGAAAATGCAAACCAGATGCAAATGTAGYTATTTACGCAGCAGCACAGGCTGGGAACAGCATATAACGAGAAAGGTTGGGGGTTTGGAGCAAAGGGGTGGATTGTGCAAAGGCAGAACTGTGGRACAGTTTGAAACAAAACCTGGAAGTTCTGTGGTGTCGTGCACAAGAGAAGAGAAGTTGCTGCAGAAGCTGAGAACAAGCTCCATGCCCTGTCGTGTGTGAGCTGGGCAAGTCCTTCAGTTTGCTGTGTGAGGGAGATGTGACTGAAGCCAATTTACCTCTGCTGCAAAATATTCTTAGTGTAAGAATCTCCTGAAGGAACAAGCGCTCTTGTCCCCAGCTGCTCACGGAAAGCCTTCCGGCCCTCCTTGGGATCTCTGCTCTCAGTGGCAGCAGGCTGAGGATTAGATAAATATTTTTGTGTGTAGTGCAGTAGCTGGCTCAAAGGGATCAGCAAACTTGGAATAATAGTTCATAACAAAATGTCTTCTGAAAAGCTGCCTGACTCGTGTTTCTCCCATTGGCTCGGTGTGAGCTGGTGTGAAGGACASAGGGAAAATGTGGATAATGTGGAAGGCTCAGCGTTTCAAGGAGTCCCTTTCTCTCCGTTTCACGCCAAGTGCTTGAGCCCTGCAGCTTTCAGCCCTGTTTTGTTCTGCGTTTCCTTTGCTTCCTGCTGCTTGAAAAGCTGTTTATGCTAATGATGCTGGGAAGATCTGAGGGGCCCGTGGTGTGATCCCTGTGTCCCTSTGGCACCGGGAGCGTGCGCAGAGCRGTGTCACTCGTGCTGCCCATGGCCATCCCTCCATGGGGCTCTTCTGCTGCCCCAGGACTGGCCTGGCCTTTGCAGGTGCCTGATGGAGCTTTTCTCTCAGTAGAGTGCTGTGTGCCACATCATCCCCTTCTGGGAGCTTGGACCCGTCAGGATCCGTGGGCTACAATCCCTGAGAAGGGAAAGCTCCTGGTGTTCGTAGACACTTCCACAGAGGCAAAATTTTTTCACTGAAAATGTGGTCAGGTGCTAGCATAGGGCAGTGGTGGAGTCACTGTCCCAGGAGGGATTTAAAAGACTGTAGATGTGGTATTTGGGTGCAGGGGTTAGTAGTGGCCTTTGCAGTCCTGGGTTAATAAATTGGATGATCTTAAGGATCTTTTCCAACTCAAATGATAATTCTGTGAATTGCCAGRATAACAAACTGGTTTGTGAGGACTCGCAGCCCCAAGACTCCTTGGAGCCCTAGGGTCAGTGTTGGTGGGATGCTCCTTTCAGCAGCATTCAGGGGGGTTTATTAATTCTGCTCAGTGCAGAGGTGTTGGATGTGGCCGTGTGTCCCGCTGGACACAGGCTGACACCGAGCACTGGGAGAAATCAGGACTGAGCTTGGGCTTTTGGTTGGTAAAGCCTCACTGCAAACGAGGAAGATTCAGCTGTTCAGGTTTTGGCAAGACTGGTATCTTGCTCATCAAACCACATTTGCCATCGAAACAATTCCGCTGTGATCCGGTGTGTGCCAAAACACAGCTTACTCTCACTTGGAGAGGTGCAAAATATGACTCCCTATGTGAAAGGGGAAAATCAGTTTGTAATGTCTTCTTTAAAATGTTGAACTTGGCAAATAAATATCCGGGTTTTTTTGGTTAGCAATTGCATAACAGGAATCCCAAGGCACCGATAATGTAAAATGCTGGCAGAAAACCCCAACTAGAAATCATTTTCACACTGTGCATCCACGTTCCCTGTTACATGCAAGTTTTGGTACATAAGTTTTGTTTTATCCCAGTATCTCAAATCTTGTTACAGAGTCCTTAGTGCTTCCCTTAGGCTGACAGGTATCTTGCTGCTTTCTGGCACCACAATGAATGGGAGAGAGCTGGGATCCAAGTCTTCTGTTCAGCTGAAAAGATAGAAGTGTTTTACAGAGCTGGGAATTGCAACTCTTGGTATTGCCACTCGAATCTCTAGCCAGCGTTGCTGAGGAAATTTGAAAAGATCTTTCTATTCTAGGAAGTGACTCTTCACATATTTGTGTGATRGCAGCTGCTGTAGAAATCACATAAAGTGACAACATGCTCTTGTCACCTTGTTTTACCCTCTTCTGTGACCATCCTGCTTGCCAAGTGAGGCAGCGTGTGCTCACCTAATTGCAGGCAGTATTGTAATGCATATGCATAAAGGAGCAAAATTAAAATTGCTTTGGCAACATACGTTCTGTTCTCCCTTAATTTTTGAATTCTTGATCCTAGGCAATTATTTTTATCATGTCTTTGCATTTGCAGTTTCCTGAGTGTACCCAAGTGCTGTGTGGCACGCTGGGTGCGGGGAGGTGACACAGAAAGCTTTGATTCATTGTGTCCCCACTTCAGAGGGTCACGGTGACTGCCTTGCACACCCTGCCTGTGCTCCTGCTCTCGGGAGCTTTGAGCATTCCAGGGCTCCCCAAGGTCCCCTCCCAAGCTAGTCTGTATTTCTGTCTGTATTTCTATGACCATGCAGTTGAGTTGTCTGCTTGCTTACCTTTGGTCTGTCCATCCCTAGTTTTCAGGCTGGAACAAGTGTCACAAAGTGCCATTGTTGAGACAGGAGCTTCTTGGCCAGCCTGGACACCACACTTGGCAGGCATTGTCCTTCTGAGGATGCTGCAGRAGGCAAAAGGCTGAGCCTGTGGGCAGAGTGTTTGAGACCACCGTTAGTCTTGTGCTGTCCTTGTCCTCCCGTCTGTACCCGTTCTCCTGAGCCATTGGCACCCAGAGCTGGCACATGTCCCTGTGCCATGCAGCTGGGGACAGAGGGCAGCCTGCAGAGAGTGGCAGCCAGGTAATGCCTGTGGGTGAATGCATCTGCTKCTGGCTTCCCCCTGTCCTCGGCGCCCTGGTTTCCATTGTGCCATGTGGGTCATTAGCTGAGGGAACAGTTTCTCACTGTCTCTTTCTCCTTTTGTTTTCCTCCTTCCTCATTGCTTCTAGTCTTGGTTTACTGCCAAACAGCCTCTTGTGAAAGGGCCGCCTAATTAACCCTGTGCTAATTAACAATTTAAAATTACACAGCACGGCTGTTCATATTTAATTCTCGGGAAGCCTGGGCAACAGCAGGAGCCCCCTCCTCCCTCGCACTCTGTCCCTGCCGCCCGCCCTGCTGCCAGTGTCCCCAGGGGAGGGGGTGCCTGGTGTGGGGCTGGGGGTGCCCAGGAGAGCCCCCAGCTCGCCAGGAGTCACTGGTTTGTTTTAGCACCAGGCACTCCTCAGAGGGAGCATTGCTGGAAGGTGGAATGTCTGTCCTGTGAGAATGGGACTGGGGACTGGAGGGAGATGACAGGGGAGACACAGGGATTGATTCCCTGCACGTTGTGCCCAGCRTGGCTGCCAGCCACCAGTCCTAGTCAGCAAGAACAGCAGAAATGTGGGGCACGCCGTGCTGTGCTGCCACCTGCACCCACATCCAGGGTAGCTCAGCTTTGCCACTGTTTGCCTGGCACAGCTCTCCTGGCCTGGCACAGCTCTCCTGGCCCGTGGTACCTGCACTGCCCTGGCGGGTCCCACATCAGCTCCAAGGGCTGTGAGATGCTCTCAGCTCCAAGGGCTGTGCGGTGCCGTGGTGCTGCCTGGAAGGGGCAGAGGTTTGGGTGGTCCATGGGCCAGAGGCAGGGCTGGCATGGCAGTGGGACAGCAGTGGATGTGAGCAGTGGGACAGCAGTGGGATGTGAGGCCACAGAAGGGACCAGGAGAGCCTTTCTCTGCCGCTGGGCTGGTGTGAGAATGCRGAGGCTCCGGTGCTCAGGCTGTTCTCTCTGTAACTGGAGTTCATTGATTTTACGGGAAACCATGTTTACAGACAGAGTGCTGATCGACCTGACGAGTTGACTTCTGCCTCCTTAAGTAAGAACTACCTTTTCTTATTGACTGGCTGATAAACAGAGCGGAGAGGGTGGTGGGGGAGCGAGCGGGAGGTGTGGAGCGCACCACTGTCTGTCTGTCTGTCCATCTGAGCTCTCCATGTCCCTACAGAAGTGGCTTAGGAGTGCTCTGGGGTGCWGGAAGACCTGGGGCTCAGTAGCAGACTAAGAACTGCATTGTGCTTCTGCTTAGAGCCTGGTTTGCTTTAGCMAGGTAATTGCTGTTTTCGGTTTAAGGAGATGATTCCTGCACCTTGGGTGTGAACAGCAGTGAATATTTTCATGCCTTGTGCTCCCTTCAGGAACAGTGACTGAACCATCAGAAGAGTTTGGCTTTGCACAGAGGCTCAGGCTGTGTCTGGGGCTTGGGCAGCCATTGGGGTCTGGATTTTTCCTTATGCCCTGTAAGGGCTCCTCTTTGGCAYAGCACATCTTGAGCTGGTTAACTTGGAGTGAGTGGGGGAGAGCTGTTAAAAGCAAGCCAAGGCAGAAAAGCCCACCAATTAATTGGAGCACACGGGTCTGCCTGGCCGGGCCAGGCCGGGAGAGAGATTGGCTTTCCTGTCAATAAACAAGTCCCCAGTGCAGCATCAAAGCCGCAGTCCTTTATCAATCGCGGCCTCCTCTTCCCGCATGTTCCTGTAACTTACCAAGCATTTATTACATTGATTTTCCAATCAGGCTGTTAACCCTCCCGCCCCTCCAGCCCTGCTAACCCTTCTGGCCTGGCTGTCACTCAGGCATCTGCTGCCAGTTTGGAGTTGTGGATGGCAGAGCTGCTGGGACCCCGCTGTGCCTCACCTTTTCTGCTGGCTCTCACAATGCTCCAGGTCTACAAGGGTTGGTGGGGTGTTACCATTTCATGTTGCACTTTCAAGTCCACACAGAAATTCCTAAAACTTCACTTGGCAAAAGTACAAGGGTTATGGAGTTTCTTTTCCCTTGTTTTCCCCTGTGTGAATCTGTTTTGAGTTTAGTTTGGATGGCAGTTGCCAGTGCAGAAGCAGCAGTGAAAAGGGACAGAGTCGGTGTGTTGTGGGAAGGTGAATGTGCAGCCTCAACACAGAAAGATCTGGGATCAGTTTAACAAAGACACACAGCTAAGGACCAGTATTCCAGGGAGAGAGCCAGTGCAGGAGGAACTGTTACGTGGCTGGAGCATATTTTAGTTTAGGGGAACAA
Organism: Malurus melanocephalus; assembly: GCF_030028575.1. Lineage (NCBI taxonomy): Eukaryota > Metazoa > Chordata > Aves > Passeriformes > Maluridae > Malurus > Malurus melanocephalus. The sequence continues at coordinate 375,861 of NW_026623837.1, read as the reverse complement.
AACATTTGGCTTAGGGATTCTGCTCTTCCTTCTTGGTCTATTCAGCCTACCAGATCACTGTTCCYGCAGACCAAATCCCTGTTTATTCCCAGTGAAGTGCAGAGGCAGCTGTGTCCAGCTCAGAACCCAGGGAAGGTGAGCCTGGAGGTCCTGTAGGGTGATGTTGTGTATGAACGTGGTGGATGGTGTCTGTGTTGCACCTGCATGTCCTTGTGCAGCCATCCTTGCACGGGGGCTTTGACAGTATCACTTTGCCTTCAGTGGCAGTTGTAAATGCTTTTTCTTCGAGATTCACCAGAAGTAAAATGTAAAGGGAAAGTACAAACACATGAGAGAAATCAGCAGAAGTGTGGATGGCTTTGTGTAGTAAAGGAAAACAAACTGGGAGGTAGTGAAATCAGAAAAAAAGCTGAATGTCACTCTGTTTTGTTTTGCTTGAACTAATTCAGGTTGTTCATCCAGTGCTGGGAGCATATCATTGCAACTGCTTGTGTCTTGTCTGGCAGGTTTCCAGTTGTGTTCACATTTTTGTCTGTGCTGACAAGGGCTCCATTAGGATTGCAGGACTCCATTAAGATTGCAGCGTTGGAGTCATTGGGCGGGTGCAGCAAAGAGACTCGTGATGGCAGGGAGTCCTGGCCACGGTCAGTAGCCCAGGCCTGCTGACCCCCTGGCAGCTGGTGGCATTCTTGCAGTCCCATTGATTTGGGAGGGGTGTCCTCCTGCAGGACCTGTGCCCTTGTTTGTCTGCAGGGGTGAGAGGAGCAGTCCATGCACAGAGCTGTGCTCTGTGTGATCTCTGGGAGCATCCTGSAGCCTGCTGGGCTGACTGCTCTCCAGTCCCCAGGATGGACCCTTGTCAGGTCTGGAATTTCCTGTTTGGTTTTCTCTCCTGACATTTTTCTGTTTAAACTCTGTCCAGAGCAGAGCAGTTACGTCTCCTGTGCATACTGAGCACTGTTTCTCCAAAATCACCGTGAGTTGCTCTGAGTCCTGTGGTCTCCTGTTGAGGTGTATGTGTGGTAGCGCTGGGTCTGTGCTTCCCAGGCCATTAGCAGAAGGATACCACTCAGAAAAACAGCGTCTGCCTTAGGGAGCCAGAGAGTACGAGTTTTAYCAACTTGTAAAGCCACAGAACTGTTCTGTTGTTGTGTCTTGTTTTTGTCACAAGCTTTCCCATGATGTTTTTGTTTGTTTTCTGAAGACCCAAGGCCTTGGGGGTGACAGTGCAGGTCCTACAATGTTCCTGCTGGCTCTCTTTAGGAAGGGCGTTAAGGAGGTTTTTGCCACCTTCTGGGCCCTTTCAGTTTGCCTTTTGAGTTGCTGCTGCCAGCATGTTTCCATTGCTCATTCCCAGCAGTGCATTGCCCATTTCTGGAACCCATCTTGGCGCAGCAGCCCCCAGTTTAGTCGTGAGGAGCAGGGTCAGGAGCCCTTGTGGCGATGGGGTCTGTGTGGGAACACCCTGCTATATGGGGACTCTCTGTATGGGGTCTGTATGGGAACACCCTGACTCACTGTTCTCTCCTCTCCACCTGCAGGTCCGAGCCGTAGCGGGTGCAATGAGCGCTCCGTGCCGGCCCTGCCATGGAAGGCTGTGACTCGCCCGTCATCCCTGGGAAGGACAATGGGTGCGGCATTCCTCAGCACCAGCAATGGACTGATCTCAACAGCACCCACCTSCCCGAGGCGGCCGGCAGCATGGAGCAGCCCGTGGCCGAGAGCTGCAGCCCCCTGGACAGCCTGAGGGTCCCCTTCCCCGAGCGCGTCCCCGAGAGCAGCGCGGCGGGGCCCGGGGCCGGGGCCGAGCCCGCGGCCAAGGAGGTGAGCTGCGGGCAGTGCACGGCCTCCTTCGCCGGCCTGCAGAGCTACATGGAGCACCGCTGTGCCGGCGCCCGCCCGGCCCCGCCGCCCCGGGGGGACAGCGCCAGCGACAGCAGCGACGACGGCGACGACGAGAGCGACGTGGAGAACCTGGCCGGCGAGATCGTCTACCAGCCCGACGGCTCGGCCTACATCGTGGAGAGCCTCAGCCAGCTGGTGCAGAGCGGGGCCGCCGGCGGCAGCGGGGCTCTCCCCTCGCTGCTCCCCAACTCTCTGCCCAAGCAGGGAGAGCCCTCGGCCGCCGCTCCCGTCTACCCACAGATCATCAACACCTTCCACATAGCCTCATCCTTCGGGAAGTGGTTTGAGGGCTCAGACCAGGCCTTCCCGAATACCTCAGCCCTGGCGGGCATCAGCCCCGTCCTGCACAGCTTCCGCGTCTTCGATGTGCGACACAAAAGCAACAAGGATTACCTGAACAGCGATGGTTCTGCCAAAAGCTCCTGCGTATCCAAAGATGTTCCCAACAATGTGGACCTGTCCAAATTCGATGGCTTTGTGCTCTATGGGAAGAGGAAGCCCATCCTGATGTGTTTCTTGTGCAAACTCTCCTTTGGGTATGTCCGCTCGTTTGTGACCCATGCCGTGCACGACCACCGAATGACTCTGAGTGAGGAGGAGCGGAAAATTCTTAGCAATAAGAACATATCCGCTATCATCCAAGGGATAGGCAAAGACAAGGAACCCCTTGTCAGCTTTCTGGAACCAAAAACCAAAACCTTTCAGCACCCTCTCGTTTCCGCAGCTAACCTCATAGGCCCTGGACACAGTTTTTATGGTAAATTCAGTGGCATTTGCATGGAAGGGGAGCAGGCCCTCCAGGCCGGGGTGGCCGGTGCAGCTGAGCCGCCACCAGCAGCGGGTGTCCTGGCCCCCAGTGCACTCCTCAACCTGGGCGGGCTGACCAGCTCAGCTCTCAAGACTCCCATTACCTCAGTACCCCTGGGCCCGCTGGCTTCCAGTCCCACCAAATCCTCGGAGGGCAAGGACCCTGGGGGCGCAGAGGGGGAGAAGCAAGAAGGGGAAGACCAGGACAGCCTCTCGGAAAAGGTGGAGCCAGCCGAGGAGGTGGAAGAGGAGGAGGAGGAGGAYGTGGAAGAGGAGGAGGAAGAGGAAGAGGAGGAAGAGGAAGAAGATGAGGATGATGAGGGTTGCAAAGGACTGTTTCCAAACGAGTTGGAGGATGAACTGGAGGACCGGCCCCAGGAGGACGCTGGGGCTGTGGCAGGCAGTGGCAGCAGCAAAAAGGACCTTGCTCTCTCAAACCAAAGCATTTCTAACTCTCCCTTAATGCCTAACGTGCTCCAGACGTTGTCGCGGGGCACGGCTTCTACTAGTTCTAATTCTGCTTCTTCCTTTGTCTTTGATGGTGCAAACAGGAGGAATCACTTAAGCTTTAACAATGAGGGTGGCGTAGCCAGTGTGGCCGAGGGCAGCAGGAGGCTGGACTTTATCGATGAAAGTGCCAATAAAGACAATGCCACAGCACCAGAACCAAATGAGAGTGCAGAGGGCGAGGACGGGAGCTACATCTCCCATCACCAGCATGCTGGCCCCCTCTGTGAACTCGGGGGTGGGGAGTGCCCCTCGGGGAGCGGCGTSGAGTGCCCAAAGTGCGACACGGTCCTGGGCTCCTCGCGGTCGCTGGGTGGCCACATGACCATGATGCATTCTCGCAACTCGTGTAAGACGCTCAAGTGTCCCAAGTGCAATTGGCACTACAAGTACCAGCAGACGCTTGAGGCGCACATGAAGGAGAAACATCCCGAGCCGGGCGGCTCCTGTGTCTACTGCAAGAGCGGCCAGCCACACCCGCGGCTGGCGCGGGGTGAGAGCTACACCTGTGGTTACAAACCTTTCCGCTGYGAGGTCTGTAACTACTCCACTACTACCAAAGGCAACCTCAGTATTCATATGCAGTCYGACAAGCATCTCAACAACATGCAGAACCTGCAGAACGGAGGGGGAGAGCAAGTGTTCAGCCACAGCGCGGGGGCAGCGGCAGCGGCTGCGGCAGCAGCGGCAGCCGCGGCCGCCAACATCAGTAGCACCTGTGGGGCTCCTTCCCCCACCAAACCAAAAACCAAACCCACGTGGCGGTGTGAGGTGTGCGACTACGAGACCAACGTGGCCAGAAACCTCCGGATCCACATGACCAGTGAGAAGCACATGCACAACATGATGCTGCTGCAGCAGAACATGTCCCAAATGCAGCATAACCGGCACCTGGGCCTCGGCAGCCTGCCATCCCCCGCCGAGGCCGAGCTCTACCAGTACTACCTGGCGCAGAACATGAACCTTCCCAACCTGAAGATGGACAGCACTTCTTCAGATGCACAGTTCATGATGGGGGGGTTCCAGCTGGATCCCACCAACCCCATGGCAACGATGGCTCCATCTCTAGGTGAGGCTGACGGGGTCTCTCACCGAGTTTGTGTGAGAGCCAGCGAAGGGGGCTGCCACCGTGGCCCTTTGTGCAGCAGTCAAGGATGGAGGCTGCACAGTGCACATTYCTCATCTGTGTTCGCCCAGAGCAGYTTTTCTCATCTTGTGGCTTTTCTAGTACATTTTCCAAGAGTTTTCTTGGATAGGGAATTCATGCAACAGCAGATAACGGGTTATGGATGCCACGCACTGAATGTTCCTCCTCATTTTGGAAAGCATCCTAACTACAGTGTTTCCTGAGAAGTTCTCCTGGGTTTGGTGAGGAGTGGGAGTAGTTTGGTTGGTGGCTTTGGGAGAGGATGTAATCGGCTGCTGGCAGTCCCAAAGGCAGCTKTGGGGTTGGTTTGTTCCACACTGTTGCCTTGAGAAGGCAAGGTAAGCAGGTTTGAGAGGGGTGGAAGGGGTGGTGTTCCTCTGCTGCCAGAATGAGAAACAGGATTTTGGAAGCTTTTGAAGCTCAGAGCCTCTGCTTACTGAAGTTCAGGGCAGCTTTGATAAGTTGGGAATGTTTGAAGTGAAACTCTAAAGTAAATGACAGGGTGTTGGATGTCCATGAGCTGGCTAGAGAGCGATTGGAGACCTGTGCTCTTGATGGTTGCAAATCTCACACTGAGGGTGCAGAGGGAGGCCCTGCCCCTGTTAATGAGCACTTGACACCAGCTTGGCCCTTCTGACTCGGATACCAGGGCTGTGAGCTTTGCGAGAAGTGAAACAGATCTTTCCCATCTTTACACTTTGGTCCAAAACTGAGCAGAACATTAATAATTCAGAAGAGTCTGCTTTTGGCTTTTTCCAGCATGGTGAGTTCAGGAGAGACTGACTTAAGGAGCATTTGCTTCTCAGCAAATAGATTGCAGCATTGGAAATGAGAAGTTAAGGAAATAAGATCTCTTTTTGATTGACTGAGGAATTGTTGACCTGAAGGTTCTTTTCATAGGATTGTTCAGCTGAGCTGTGGTATCAGATTGAGATAAAATACCAAAAGCTGTAGAAAGAGCATAAATGTCTCAAAAATAGAAAAGGAGAACAAGGTGGCCCAGGGGTCCTGGCTGGTCTCTGTGCTTGTTAAAATGTTCCTCTGTCTGCATCTTTTAGGTGCTCTGGTGTGAGTAGGAGCTTATTGTGCTCAGTAGCTGTGAGTGAGCAGAGTTGAGCTCTGGTTTAAAGAGTCAKCCTGACAAACACACGGGGTCCTCCYGGCTCTCTTGACATGCTCTCACACCCTCRGTATTAGTTGTTGTTTTTCCTTGTCAACACTGGTTTTAGAAGATTCTTCACCATTCTGAATTCTTGAAAAAGAGATTAGATATAACAGTGCAGGAGTGGCACTTCTCAGGTTGTTTTTGTCCATGCCATGTGGTGCCAGCTTGTGACAGCAGTGCAGTGACCTCCCTGTGACACTGCCATTGGCTGGGCCTGGGGCTGTTGACCTTTGTTTTATGTGGTAGGGATTGCGCTCAGCTACTGCGTGAGGTTGCATATGCTTCTCCAGGGAGGCARGAAAAAGCAGAATGAAGTGTTAATGTTCTTGAAATGGCCACGGAGACTTTCAGTGTGGTGCTATGGAGTTCTTCATCCTCTCAAAGTCTGTAGGGTTTTTCATGCCACCTTTGATGGCAGAAGGCAGGATGATCCTGCAGCAGGTGGGTAGCAAGGGTGATTGCAGCCTGTTCCCAGCTTCCTACACTGGCTGCAATGTGGCCTTTTACTCCAGCTGTGGTGCTGACCGGCAACGTGGGAGGAGTGGGGACAGAGAGAGCTGCGTGTGGTCTCACTGTGTGTTCGTGGGTATACAGGTGGCACTTGGGAGCAGCTTATGCTCTGCTCTGTGTTTATCTTCTGGCAGGATTTCAACCTTTCCGACCTCGTCTTCCCCTTTTCTCTTTGTGCAGTGGGTGGCGAGATCCCGCTGGACATGCGGTTGGGTGGTGGCCAGCTGGTGTCTGAGGAGCTCATGAACTTGGGTGARAGCTTCACGCAAACCAACGACCCATCACTGAAGCTTTTCCAGTGTGCTGTGTGCAACAAGTTCACCACAGATAATTTGGACATGCTGGGCCTGCACATGAACGTGGAGCGGAGCCTCCCCGAGGACGAGTGGAAGGCGGTGATGGGGGACTCGTACCAGTGCAAGCTGTGCCGCTACAACACGCAGCTCAAAGCCAACTTCCAGCTGCACTGCAAGACAGACAAGCACGTGCAGAAATACCAGCTGGTGGCACACATCAAGGAGGGGGGCAAAGCCAACGAATGGAGGCTCAAGTGCGTGGCCATTGGGAACCCGGTCCATCTGAAATGCAACGCGTGTGACTATTACACCAACAGTCTGGAGAAGCTGCGGCTTCACACTGTGAACTCGAGGCACGAGGCCAGCCTGAAGCTCTATAAGGTAAGGGTTGGCTTTGYTTCATGTYCTTGCATTTTCCAAGGAAAATCTGYGTTGAACCCCAGTGGATGGTGACCCTGAGATGAGCTGCTGAGAGGTGTCCATTGGGACCCCATCTCAGTGCGTGCTGCAGCTCTTCACCCTGTGTTCTGTTAGTGAGTGATTGGCTTTGGGCCAGTAGATGTTCCACAGTGCTGTAAAGGGGGCTTGTGTGTCTTAGGGCACTGCCACTGTGATGCTCTGCACAGAACAGGCTTTGTCAGCTCCTTCCCAGGCAGGTCTCTCACTTTGTGGGCACTGGAAGGCTTTCTGGGGTGCAGTGTGCTGGTGCTGGGCAAATGGAGGGGCCGTGGCTGCAGTGCTGTGCTGCTCTGGTTGTCAGTGCTGGGAACTGTGAGCAAAGCGCTGCTGGAGGCTGGGAAAGGCAGGAGGCTGGAGGAGGAGGCTGGGATAGGGAGGAGGCTGGAAAAGGAGATTGGAGGAGGAGGTTGGAGGTTGGAAGAGGAGGTTGGAATAGGAGCTGTGAGCGTGTGCCCGGCCGTGCACATGGAGGCATTGCACGCTTTCATCCACAACAGTATTTGGCTGTCACTTCCATCTTGTTGTGTTTTCCTCTCAAGCCCTCGGTCTGTGCTGTCTTTGTAACCATTATAAGCTCTTCTCTTTCCCATCTCGTTGRTCTGGTTCCCAGCCCCCTCCCCTGGCTGGCCCAAACCCTGTGGGCTGTAACCCAAGAGGAGCTCCGGATACAGTAAATAGTCCTTTCACTCGTGCAGCAGAATTGCTCCAGACGTCTCTATTGATTTTCACTGGACTTAAAGCTTCACCTTTTTCTCTAATCATCCCATAATAGCTTTAGTATGAACAATCAGGTACGAATTGCCATAAATCTCAGCAGCCGCATCCCCTCCATTCACACGTGCTCTCCCGCTCCTTGTCTGCTCATTCCTCACAGGTTTTTTTATATTCTTTCTGTRCTCATCCTTTTTTCCTGCTTTCCCCCAAATGTGCTGAGGTTTCTTTATATACACATAGAGTGTACCTCGTGCTTTTTAATTATTTCTTTGAAATTTCTTTATTATGTAATGGGAATATAAGACCTGACATTGAGCTGTACAGTACCTACTGCATCACAGTGCAGACATGTTTGCACTCAAGGATTTGTCCTAGGAATTAGCAGATCCAGTAAATTCAGGGAGGAARGAGATAACCAGGAGCATCATACAATGTTTACCTTAAATAATGGTTRTTGGACCTACCTGCAGTTGGTGGGGAGCTGTTCAGAGCAGGATTGTGTTTCTCTGAGCTCGCCCTGGAGCCCAGGGTGGCTGTGGCAGTGACTTTTACCTCTTGAGTTGGGATCCAGCCTCACCCAGCAGAGTCTGGCTCTAAAAAGGGTCAGGTCTGCACATGCACCTCTGCCCTCTGGTGTACAGGAGATCTTAGAGAGTTACACAGCTTGGAAATTGGGGGCAGGAGAGCCCCAGTGAGACTTCAGCTGAGGGAACTGAATCTCCTCTGTCTGTGGAGGTCAGTTYGGGGTACAAGAGGGTTGTTTGAAAGCTGTATTATGATTTTTTTTACCCAAAACATTGTTCTTTTAAGTGTACATTGCAAATGTTTAAAGCTTCTTTATCCAGGCCCTGCATATACAGTGGGTTCCACTGGGGAAGAAGCAATTGGGGTACTAGAATTCTCTCACTGAGGGGGAAAAAAAGGGGGAAAAAAATCCCACCAGCATTGGGGGACAGGCTTAGGTTCTTGTAATAAAGATTCCTAGGATGTTTTTCTCGGGCAGGTAAAGAGGAATTGTCAGTTTTCAGGTTTGTGAGAGTCCTGAGCAGTCTCAGTGTTTCTCCAGCCCTGTGTTGCCTCTGACACAGCAGCAGTGAAACATCAGCTGAAGGATAACACATTTCAGAGGAATGGATTCCTTTGGATGCTCCTCACATTGGCCTTGTAGTACAGCTGGATAAACCCTGGAGCAGAGGACAGTGATGGCTGGATTGGCAGCATCCCTGTTCAGCAGGGATTGATTTAATGGAGGAKCCTCTCTGGTGAGGTGAGGATCAGGATCAGTGGAGCTCCAGCAGCACCCTGGTCCTGGCAGCAGCTGGAGCACCATCCCTGTGCTGAGAACTGAAGGGATGCAGCGACTGGGGGGAGTTCACAGAATGCTTTCTCTTCTCTCAGGCCTTGGTGTGGTCTGCAGTAAATTGAGATTGATTGGATGTTATTTTTCCTCTTGCTAATGTAATCCATTAGCCTGGCACATGCATAATCAGTTTAGAGCACAGTTAACTGGATGTAATCGAGTTCTTCCCTGCCTGCTGGAGAAAATCCTCTCCAGATGCTGCTGGGTGAGAGCACACACTGGGCTTATCACACACAATCCTCCTTATTCTTCTGCTTTTGCCATTTTTTTCCTAAATCACATGTTATTGGCTGCTTGCATTGCCCAAGAGCCACTTCTGTCAGTGTTAACTTGCTGCCAGAAAATGTGATCTGGACACACTGTCAGTCCACACTCTTTTCAGTCTCCTCCTGCAGCACTCTCAGTGCCAGGGGAGAAGCTCTGGTCTTCTGCTGCCATCTTCATCCTGCACAGTGCAATGGCTTCCCCCAGCCAGGGAGAGGAATGGCAAAAGTCTGAAAGGGTCAGGTAACCTTTCCTTTATTGCTGTGTTCACCCATTTCCTTGCTGTCCCCCTCAAATCCTGTGACTAACTGGAAATGCTGTTGTTTATCTGGCACTTGCTGGGGAATGTGATGCTTGTGCCTCTCCTGTGACTGTTGACCTCGGGTGGCCAAGGGGGTTTAGATCCTGAAGAACTCCCTGGAAAGCAAGCCAGCATTGTCAGAGCACAGTGAGAGGGATATTCTGAGGTAGATGATGGTTTGGAGACCCTTTGCCCATAGCTGGGACAGCCAGAAGGACACGCTGTGGCCAGGGTGGTTGTGAGCAGAGCACAGACAGGAGCAGCTCCCTGGAGCACTAACCAAGGTTTATCTTTAATCTCCTCAGAGCTCAGAGTTTGACACCAGCCTGGAGCAGAGCAGCAGCTCCACACATCTGGAAGAGGCTGGGCACAAGTTCCCAGTTCTGCTGCACAGGTGGCGTTTGCACAAGGAATTAATCTGCTCGAGCAAGAGCCAGATTTGGACATTTCGTACAACTTCCTGACAACCTCTRGTTCAGAATCTGCAGCTCAGAAGTTTAAACAAAGAACTACAGAAGAAGCATGCTGCTTGCCAGACTGCCAGCAAGTGCCTTCAATGAGTTCATTCAGTGTCTTCCTTTTCAGTGTTTCCAAGTGCTGAGTTCACTTTTTTAGGGAATGGGGAGTCTGAAGGAGAGGGTTTGGGTTACGTGGTGCCATGCATAAAGGCTCTTTGTTAGCAAGAGGTGCAGAGTGTGCAGGAAAATGACTCTTTAATGTGAGTGCTGGTGGTGCTGTGGTGATGAACTCTGTGTCTGTGCTGAGTGGGACAGAAAGGAGCTGCCTTGGGAGGGGAGGAGGATGTGCAGTGCACACCCAGCACAAGACTCTGTCCCACCACGGAGCAGTGTGTCCCACTGTACCTCTCCACAGGAGCAATGTCTCCCTTCTGGCCACAGGATTGTCCAGGAAACTTGTTGGAAAATCCCCAAATCCCAATACCAGAGGGTGCATAGAATATTGGATGAGATGTAGTTACAGAATGATGATGATAATGGATTCAAATTCAATGTTCTTCTGTAATAGAAACAGRCAAAAAGAGTACCTYTAGTAACAGTAGCTAACTTTGAAGTTAAAATGACATGAAAATGCATGAGCTACTTGTTGGATACAGTARAGGGTGCGGTATGTGTGGGTCAGGGAGGAGTTAGAAAAGCACATTAGGTGCTTRTGTTAAATATAATGACCCCTGAGAAAAAGAGCAGGCGTAAACCTGGCCAAAAAASCAAACCACAGAAAGTCTGATGTGATCAGATAGGAAAATATCACATGGGGAGGTGGGGAAAGGGAAGAAGGTCTGTGTTATGGGGAGGGGAAGAGGAGAGAATTCTTCTTGTGTGTTTAGGAGCAGAATTGAAAGATACCCATGTATGGAGGATAAATCCTGAAGGGTGGTCTCATGTGGAGGAACCATGAAGGAAAAACTCACTGATTTAACACTGATTTAACAGGGCTCTGGCACTGCAGAGTTGTGGAAGAACCCCACGGGAAGGGGCAGAGGCTCCAGGCAGTAGCGTGGGCCAGAAACTACAAAGCATTRAGTCAGCAAATTGATAGAAACTGTAATAGAAAGGTCTTAGTAGGCATATGGATTAGGGAGGGGAAAGCAGACTTTTGGAGGAGAGGTTCTTGCAGCACTGTCAGTTGTTTGAAGGAGCCAGCCAGGCTGCAGGCAGAGGCTGTGCAGGGTCTGCCATCAGATTCCTCATGAACAGCCTGGGCAACAGGCCTGGCCACAGGTAGGGAGGTGAAAGATGAGAAACAGAAATGTGATGTGAAGTAAAAACTAACTTTCCACAATGGAAAAAGAATATTGGAAAGATACAGGGGATTTCTGTGTTTGTAAGTGATCTAAAACTGGAGTTAAAATCAAGGTTAAGGTCAGCTATAAGGTAAAAAATAGTGGACCACTTAGATGTAAATCTGTGACAGTTGCAGAAGAACTTTACAACATCAAGTGATTTCACAGGAAATAATGGTTGGTGGAATTTGGTGTCCCAGTGTTAGAAGGATGGGGGGCAGACTGTCCTATGGGGCAGGGGAAGGGGTCTGTAGCTACGCTTGCTGCTTCCCCACATGCAAAATAAGAGAATACAACAGATAAAAAGGGAGTTAAAGTTGCTCTCCTGCTAGCAAGATGTGGAATTATTGCCAGTTTGTTTGAAGACACTGCCTCAAGGATCAGTGGGAACAGAAAGGCAAGGGGACAGCATGAGAACTGTGTAAATCCTCACTTTGTCTGATGGTTCAGAGTGTGCTCAGCTGAGCTCAGGATCAGTTTAACCCTTTGAGACATCTCCTTCTTGGGGCTGCACATTCTCTGAGTGATGGATTTCTCCCTGGTGTCACCCTGGCATTAAAAGAGGCCTTTACCTTCCTTTAGGTATTGAATACCAAAGTCTGTTAGTACAGGATCACACAACTTAGATTTCCTCTGCRCTGCTTTTTGAAAGGGCTGGAATCAGAACTGCTGAGAGCACACAGCATTGCTTGCTCTATGTTTTATTTATGGGCCTCTGTCACTTAGGTTTTCCTTTCAACAGTTTTCCAGTAAGTGCTGAGCCATGTGCAGCCAGCAGCTTCGGAAAGAAACCACCCTGTAAAAGCAATGTGAATAACAAAAGAGTGAGAGTGCAGCTGGAGCAGTAGCCCTGATCACACAGCAGGAGCCAGGAGCTCCCCAAAACATGGAGCTAAAAGCCYTTGGTCAGACAGGGTTTAGAATTCAAAATATTTGTGAGAATGAACTACAAAACCCAACCAAACAAACCAAACACAAGAAAAGAAAAACAAACAGAAGAATACCTTGCCAAGCTTTATCCTAATCTATATAAACTGAGTTTTCCCCAGTTTCTGTAGCAGATCTACAGGAGCAGATCTTGGCTGTCTCTCCCTGTCACCCAGAGCTGTGTCAGCACGGACAGAGGCTCAGCATGGCAAGGGGTGGGGAAGGAAGGGCTTTGCAAAGCTGTTCTGAATTCAGCTCTCAYCTCAAAACAAGGTGTCTTCATGTTATGGAGTGTCAGAGTGCATCTGACCTTTTCTGATGCACAATGCCAGTTTTGTCTCTAGTTTCGGTTCATCCTTTTATCCTGGTGATTTTTGAACATGTGGAGGAGTATTTAAATTTCCAAGTAGGAATTTTTCCCGTGTCAGGTGGTGCTTGTTGTTGAGATGTTCATGGAGAGGACAAGGTGGTTCTGGACACAGATTTTGTGCAGGGCTGCTGCCAGGAGCTGTGGCAGACCTTACCTTGGTGGTAAAAGCTGTCAGTGCCCTGCTGTGCCTCCCATGCTGGACAGAGGAGGGACAAAATATTGGCGCCTGGCCCACTGTCCCTGTCCATCCCCCTCGCTGGTGTCACTGGACTCCTTCTCCTTTGTTGTCCAAGAGGTSAGCAATTCCCAGYTCCTGCTGTGTCCATTCTCCCACATTCACACCCTCTGTTATCCCAGAGCTCGGCAGGTCACAGCCTCTTGTCCTGGGCTGGAACCCAGAGCTCAATTTGCATTTTAGTCTACATCTTGAGTCCAGCTGCCTGGCCCAGAGGGATTCCTCAGCACAGGTAATGTGCCTGGAACACCTTGGAATGCTCTTGGTTCCGTTCCTGGTGGTCAGGGTCAGTTTTTCAGCACTGGGTACCAGTTGTGCAGCTGCAGCTTGCTGGTGACCCCCTCATTAAATAATGAATGGGCATTCATCAGCGTCCATCTCTGGCTGGGGCTGTTTTGAGGGCTGAGAGAGAGCCCACAAGATGCTTTCCCCAGCCTGTTCCATGGTGTTCTCTGCTGTTTTCTGTTCAGCTGTGCCACTGCACTGGCTGCAGGACTCTGTGTCCTCCTTCCCCGGGTTTAACTGAGCTGTTCCTAAAGAAACTGTTGGAACAAAGTCTTCAGAATTGCTACGGCAGCAGCATGGGAGGCTCTGTGTTTGCTATCTCATAGGGAATTCATTAAATTGCAATAAATAATGTATGCATGATACTTAACTTAATACCATAATGGGCTTTTGCCCCTTCTTGCCAGTCCTAAAAACCTGCCCTCGTGCTGCCACACGTGCAGCCAAGTTCTGCAASTCAAATTAGGCAAGAAGTTACACTTGTGCAACAAGTTCTGTGGAAGCTGYGCCTTGGGGCAGGTTGGGCTCAGGTAAGCCTGGCTGCAGGATTGGGAGATCCTTGGCTGCAGGTGGCTTTGGCAGAGAGGTAAAGCCAAGGTGCCCACAAGGGCTCTGCCCCGTATTTCCCCCACAGCATCCCTCTCATTCTGCTTAAAGCAGGAGCTGCCTGCATCTGACCATCAAACCATCAGTGCATTGCAGCTGTTCCCTGGATCCCGGGGTTCCTCTCTGTCCTAGAGATTACCTCGGGATGTTTCTGTTCCGCCCAGTTGGCCGTGGTTTGGGCAGAAGCAGTGGCTGCTGTGTCCCGTGGCTGTGTGACCCTCCTGTCACCTTTGCCAGGGAGGTGGGGAGCTGGTGGCAGAAAGCAGAGGTGTTCTGATCTAATTGGGGATGATATAAAAGCCTGACCTGTATCCATCCCTGCCTTTCCTCTCCGGGCACACCTGCAGACTGTGCTCACGCTGATGCCCATGCTCCTTTGGGTTCCACCACATTGATGCAGGGATTGCAGTTCTCTGGCCCAGTTCCTGCTCCTCAGCTGCCCCGTGGTCTCTGAGCTTCTCCTGCCCCTCATTTGGGCCGTGCAGCCCCATCTCACCCACTCTGCTGCTCCTTGTGCTCRGGGAAGGATGGATACAAAGACAATCACCTGGGGAAGTTTCAGGCAGCAGTAACAAAGCCTGTCTCCACAGAGGGGAGGCTAATTACACAGCTAATTAATCCAACAGATGTCACTTTAAATGCCTGTTTCTTTGTGCTTCTGTTGCGCACATCATGCTGGTTAAACAGACTGCATGGACCCCGCTCAAAATGCTTGGGCAGGCTGCAGGGAGCCCAGGGACAGGGACCCCAGGGTGTCCTGTTCCATAGGGAGGATCAATCCAGGCAGTGGCTCTGGGCTATGTGCACATGGGGAARTGCCATGTAATAGCTGCATCAGTTCAAATCTCGGAAATAAGCAGCTGTGAGCATTGAAGGGTTGTTTACATTCTTGCAGCCGGTACAGGGCTGAGGCAGAGGGCACCTCCTCCCATCACAGGACTGGGGGTGATGCTGAGCCAGAGGGGACCCTGTCCTGCCCATCAGCTCTGCTTGCCATGGGAAAAGAGAGTTTGGAAACCTGAGCTGCTGCGGTGAGATCAGCAGTTCAGCCCCAAGGCAGTGGAGGGCACAGAGTGCTGTCTGTCTGTCTGCAGTGCATGTGTCTGTCTGGCTCCTGCAGCATCAGGAGCGCTCCCTGCTCTGCCTCTTCAGGGGGAGGCAGAGTGAACGTGTTCAGCATTTTAAGGGATGATGCTGCATGTGTGTCCCCTCTGGAGATTGGGATTGGGAAATGTCCCATGTTCTGTGTCTGCTCTGCTGCCTTAGCCTTTTATTCCACTTGGATACCAGCAGAGTCCGATGATTTCCTGCATCTCACTGCACAGATTCCTCTGGACTTGTGCAGCACTTGGCTGCAGTGTGGGACCAGGGCCCCCAACCAGTGCTTGGGGGAGCTGCTGAGATGGAATGAAGCCCCAACACTCTGGAAATACCCCCTGAGAGAGAGCTGGAGGTTGTTTGAGCTGCCTGGTCCAGCTGAGGGGGAAGAGCAYCTTCCTGGGGTCTCAGCATCCTCAGTGGATCGCAGTTGGCGGCTTGATTCAGTGTAATGGATGTGTGCTCATTTCCCACAGCTGATGAGGATTATATCAGCTTGGTTTAACAGTCTCATTTGCTGCTCCCAGTGCACACTTGTTTTAATGCGTTTCAGTTAATGAGGTAGAAGAGAGAATGAGGTGTTACTGTTTATGTACAGACAGCSAGGCTTTGCCGAGGGCTCTGGAGCCTGGCAGTCCCTGCCCAGCGCTCTCCAAGGGACAGCATTAGCTGGCATTTATAGAAAATTTATTGGCTGCGGTTTATCCAGGTAAAATTTCTCCCAGAGGTGCACGTTCCCCTCTCCTGCCTTCCTKATGAGCTATTGCAGGCTGCGAGGCACGTTAGCACAGCCTGTCCATGGATGTCAGCGTGCTGAGGGCACCGGTGCTGTGTCTCACCAAACACTGCAGCAGATTTGATATGGGCAGAGCTGCTGCCACCTAACTGGGGTGAAAGGTTCCCCTGTGCCCTCGGGGGTTTGTGGCTGGGACACTTTGCTGTCATTGTGCACTGCTATGGTTTCTCGGGTGCCAGCGGGGTCGGTGCCAGGCTCTGGGTGGGTCGGGTCCTTCCCTGGTGCCCCCAGAGCTTCCCCTGCTGTGTGTGCTGCAGAGGAGGAGCAGTGCTCTGCCAGCACTGGAAATGGGCACCGGTGCCCTGGCAGGGGGACTCTGCCTTCCTGAGAGATTGGTTGTCCTTGTGCTGATGGTGAATGTTCTCCATGGGGTGGCTGAACTGCGCTCCTGGGGCAGCATCTGGTGTCCCCAGCCCGTGTGCCAGGGGGCTGAGGCTGTTGTGCAGCTGGCCCAGGGCCAGGCTGGCACGGGCTGACAGCAGCCAGAGGCCGTGCACGCCGCTTTGAAGGTGAAGCTGCTGTTGGTTTAACGGGAATTAAACAATTACCGCCTCTTGCTTCTCCCCACCTCCAGCGGATTGACTCCATAAATTGTCAGCCTGTTGACATTTTAATGTGAATTATGTCATATGGTATCCCCTTTGATTTCAACATGCCTTAGTTTGTAAATACACGAGCCTCTCAAAGGGCTGTGGTTAGCGCACGCGGGAGGGGAGGCCTCGGGGCTTTTGGTGGGAAGGAGAACAGCGCTCGTCTCGCGGCGGCTCTGGGGCCTGGCAGCGTGTGAGCAGCTCAGGAACCCATGGTCCCACAGCTCCAGCACCCACAGCTCCACAGCTCGGGAACCCATGGTCCCACAGCTCCAGCACCCACAGCTCGGGAACCCATGGTCCCACAGCTCCAGCACCCACAGCTCCACAGCTCGGGAACCCATGGTCCCACACCCACAGCCCCACAGCTCCACAGCTCGGGAACCCATGGTCCCACACCCACAGCCCCACAGCTCGGGAACCCACAGCCCCACACCCACAGCCCCGTACCCACAGTTCCAGCACCCACAGCCCCACACCCACATCTCAGACAGCCCAGGGGTCCCTGTGGGCCGTGGGCAGCCCCAGGATCCCCCCGTGTTCCCTCTGCCTGTCCTCTGTGTGCTTCTGCACACTCTGTGTTTTCCACTGCTGTCGTGTGTCTGAGAAGGAATAGCTGTAGCTAATGCTTAAAGCCATTGTATTCTCCTGTAGACCCCTCTGCAGAGTTATGCTGCAGTTGAGTTAGGTTTTAGATGCACACAGGAAGCACAAAGCACAAACTGAACTGTTCATGGGCTGCCGAGTGCCTGCAGGCTGTGTATGAACCCATGAGCCCGACAGTTCTGTGGTTCTGCATTGCTCTGGGTCATCCTGTGTCCTTCCTGCTGGGAACCACTGCGTGCCCAGGGACTGGAGAGCTCTCCCAGTTAAACCTGGAGGAGGCTGTGCTTGGAAAGCCTCTCCTCCCCGAGAACTTGGTGGTTTTCCTTACAGAGCAGTTGCTCAGCGGTGTGGGGCGAGGAGCAATCGCCTGAATTTCTGTACACAGTTCTCAGGACACGTTAGTGTCCATTGGGTTCGTGGAGCTCTCACAACCATCTAGAGCATAAGAAGTMGCAGGTTGCCTTAATTCAGCCCTTTGTGTGCAGACATTATTTTGGTTCTTAATTATATGTAGTTCCATACATATTTTTCCAGCAGGATTCTTGCCTCATTCTGTGAGTAATTATTCCATTTCTTTTTATCTTTCTCTTTCATTACATTGCCCCAGGCTTTGTCTAATACAATCCAAAGCTTTCACTGAATGAAGAATTATTTATTTTCTCACGGGCATTTCTGTGGTGCTCAGTGTTTTGTTTGTGTTTCACAGACACTTAAAGAATTTACCTTGGCAACGTGGTCTGAAATCAGCCTGGTGCTCCTGTCCCCAATTTGAGGGTGGGCTGATGCWCAGCGTGTTCCTCCAAGGCTGTGCCCAGCCTGGTGCCAGCCCTGCAGCCCCTGGGGAAGGGCTGCTCCACTGCCAGGGGCTTCCCTGCTTCTACCTTTTCATCTCACCTTCAACACTCAAGGAATTTTAYAAATTTCCTCTTTCTGCTTGCATTCTGTTATATTAGTCCATCACACCATCCTTTAGTTTCAATTCCTCCCGTATCACCTGATCTGGAATCCTTGCTGTGGAGGCAGAGCATGGGCTGGGTCTGTTGTTCTTCCATGAATCCCCACTGGTTCTGCACAGGGAGGTTGTGTCCTGCAYGTCTTTGATACTGATATTCTGATTTATGGAGAGGGTTGAAAAGTTGTCCTGTGGATTGTTCTTGTTTTGGGTTATCTGCTGGGAGTCGAGGTGGTGCAGTGCTGTAAGAAGTTATAAAGAAGCTGTATGAAAACAAGGAATGATGTGACACTCMGTTCTTGTTTCTCTCCATCCATCCTTCATATACCCCAAACTCTGTTTTGCTACCTCACCCCAGTACTTTACAGTACTCATGGAATTGAACATGACACTGTTTCACCCTGTCCCCTCACCCCATGCCACAAACCACACRCAGTTCCTTGGAGATGAGGCTGTAGTAGCCAGGACTGAGACTCTGAGTAGCTGCTATTACACAAGGAACAAACTCTGCTGAACACCTCTGTWGCTRTTCCTGCAGTTCATGTTCRCTATTTGATCTGATTTCTAARCTTTTCTRTATCTTCTGAATGTTTTAAAATMTTTTTAAAAGATGTTAAACTACTATCTGCTCCARATCTCYTCTGTGTGAAGTTTGTTCAAGCCWGGTGTAATGAKCCCRATCCTGACAGTGACAGGAGCACCGAAAGCCCTCTTCAATCACTCAGCAGCTGCATAATTGCAATATGGACAACAGATTTCTATCCTTGTGGCTTTCCAGGTTCCCCCCAGACCTTCTGATTACGTAATTTCCCTTTTTTCCAGTGCTTTTTCATATTCTCAGTSTGCTCTAGTTCACGTGAGTGTTCACAGCTTAACAACTCACACTGAACTGATTATTTTCAAGTAGATGTACAAAATATGTTATAAAAGTCTGGGCAGTGGCATTGTGAGGCCTGCTTGTGGTTACTGTCTTCAGCTGTTCTTTCCCCATTTCTTTTCCTAACCCTGGAAAAGATGAGGCTCCCTGAATTCCCCAGCTCCTGCCTGTCCCAGCACTGAGAAGGGAGTGGGGCTGGAAGCCCTAAGCCTCTTCCTTGATGGGATTGCTTCATTGTGGCACAAATTTTTTTTTTTATTTTTTATCACTTCATCCTGTGGCTGTCCGTACAGTGCTTTGCAAGCRAAAGTACAGCTTTTCTGCCATATTTCTCCAGGGATGACGGCATCCATGGACATATGAAGTGGCAAAATTGTACCCTTTCCTGAGGATGAGCATGTCCCTAGTCCAGACTGGTTCAGTTGTGGCAGGAGCTGAACCATTCCCAGCTCCATTCTCGCCAGGATGTGCTGGGTGGGGCTGGCTCAGGTGACACCCCTCCTGTCCTGACGGGGTGCTTTGTGTGAGGTTTGTTATTTGCTGTTTGTCACAGGTGCACAGGTGAGCACCAGAGGTGCTTTTGCAGGGCTGTCATGGGTCCTGCAGTGAGCCAGAGCTGGCTAGGAGCCTGCAGGGTTGAGGGCAGCATTTCCAGGCCAGCTGGTAGGAAATGTGCTCTCATGGTGCTTTGGTTCTGGCTCTGCAATCAGCAGGATCCACACTCAGCTCCTGTACATCTCCGCGTACGGCAGTGTTTGCATCTCCCGGGGAGGATTTCGGGTTCTGGAGGATTCTCTGCAGTTGAAGTTGTGGCTGCCCAAGAGTGGATTTTTGTGCTGGCCTATCTTTGTAGCAYAGCTGTGGGAGAAGAGAAGGTTTGATGCTGTAGGAGGATGCCCAAGTGCAATCAGATCTGTTCCTTTCCCCTCTCTGGGCTGCTCAGAGACCCCAGTGCCTGGTGACCCCAGTGCGTGGTGACCCCAGAGTGCCAGGGATGTCTCTGGGGTTAGGTACTGTGGCTGGAGAGCAGCGTCTCTGTCTGTTCCCCCCTCTCCCATGACATCTTTTCCCTCCCTCGAGGGGTTTGCAGTCACATCCCACCCTGCTGCCCTGCACTGGAAGGTGTTGGCATCACTGGCTCCACCATGCACTTTGTTCTTCCTGCACTCCATGGGAGCAGTCCTAGTGAGGCTCTTGGCTTTCAGCTGTCCCCACACTGCCTTGCATCTTTGAGCATCTCTTCTGAGGAATGATTAATTAGTGCTTGCAGGTCTGTTGCACAGTTAAGAAGGTGTGGGGGGTGTGATTACMAGCTCAGCCTTTCTTGGCTGTTGCTTTCTGTTAACCTGTGTGGTTCTCTGTCACAGAGCCCGTGGGACTGTGGGTGTGTGGGGATGCTGCTCATCACGGGCTCCATAAACAATGTCCTCGTTAGGAGCTCTCCAGGACCTTGGCAAGGAGTTGGCTGCAGGAGCTGGGACTGTGCCTCCCYCTGGGCTTTAGCCCCTCCTCATTAGCAGGTCCAGCCTATTGATTGGGAGCTTGTGTTTGGAAGAGTCTTACTTACTCCATGCATTATCTTGACAGATTGATCAGACCTGATTGAGAACCTCTTAAAGGAACGAACAGCTGTAATGGGAAAGTTGGACTCTGTCATCCGTTAGGATGATTCTGGGAGCGAGAAGAACGAGGCTGACATCTTGGAGCAATTGTATTTACAATTAACATGGCTGAAAACGATTGCCTCTATTGATCCCCCCTTCCTGCAATTACAGCCCCATTGTTTACATTCCAGCACTTCGGTTATAAAAAGGAAATCCAATAATTATTGCATTATTTAAAGTTAAAGTGCCACAGAGTTTGCTGGCTACGCTTGCTGGTTGATTTAACGTTCAGTAAAATCCATGCTGAGTTCTCCATCCTTAGGCTGAGCAATATTTGGCTTCTAATGAGACTTCAAGGGCTGGTGGAGCAAACCCCATTTGCTGGGTCACTTTTGGGTTYGTGGGGGAACCCAAAACCTTGCAGCATGGTGAGCACCAGTTGCATGGCTARCAAAGAGCATYTGTGGCATTCACTTRTCACCAGGCAGGAYTGGAGGGCTCAGAAAATACAGATTTGGCAGGGATGGGCTGGWAATGGGCAGTTGTGGCTGTTCTTCAGGCCTTTCTGTGTGATTTGGGGACCTGGATTGGTACCTACGCCGCTGTGGCAGGAGGGTGTGCTACATTTCCAGCTCTGGAAAGAAAAATAAAGATCAGAGAGCAATTTCCAAAAGCTGAGCTGCACAAGCCCAGGGCACACAGGTCTGAACCCCACCAGTGCCACAGAGTGTGACACAGAGAGGAGGAGGAGGAGGAGGGAGGGTTTGTAAACTCTGCTGGAGGCGGTATCCAGTTCAGGATGTTGGTGGGTATGAAAGGACAGAAGTTCAGCTTTTGAACCTGCTGGACACAGAATCAGTATTGCCCCATTTCCAGGGGATGGGAGATGGCTGTGGGCCCTGCAGCTCTCCCCAGCACAGTCAGTGTGTCCCACTCTGCACAGGCACTGCTCAGCCCCAGAAACACCAGCCAGGGCTGCAGGGGTGACAGGAGAGCAGGACACATCAGCCAGCCCTGGCTTTTATGGAGTGCTTGGAACAGAGAGGATCAGACAGCTGCATCCACATGACTTYCATTAAAAATTCAGATCCTGCTCTTGCAGGGCTGTGTGATTTATCTCATGCAGCAGATCAGAGGCACACGGGGTCCAGAGATGCTCGTGATCCCTCTGGGCTCTGCAGGGTCGGGTCCCTTCAGTGGCAGCCTGAGGGCTGTAAGGGTCACACAGCTCTGCTSTSAGGGTCACCTCCTGTCCCTCCTGGSTCACACAGYCCYCGYTGGCACCTGCAGTGTTTCCTACCAAGCCTGGCACTAATTCCCCTGTCTGCCTTCACCCCGAGGAGGAGTCAGTCCCTGGGATTCCTGTGCCCTGCAGATGTGCTGGTGGGGCTGGAGGAGCTCCTGGGCTTGGCTCAATCTCTGAGTAAACACTGACGTGCTCCCTGGTTTGGTGTCCTGGTTCTGCTCAGACRTCAGTGCTTGCTGGAGAAATCCAGCGCTCTGCACCTCTGTGCTGCGGCTTCTTTTTGTGGTTTTTGTGACCTTCCATCAGATTTGTGGCRCCTTCCCCAGCTCCATCTGTCAGTTCTTTGAAATCACTGCTAACTTTACCCAACAGAGCTGAGTGCTGAGTTCAGAAGTAGGAAAGGTGTTTTATTTGTGGAGAAAACCTCTGCCAAAGATGTTGAAGTCTGACAGCTTCTTTTTCAAGAAGCTCTGGGTAGTGGGGTGGCCTTGGTTTTGGTGTTAGGGTATCCTGTGCTGTGTGAATGCTCAGCAGTGACCTACAGAGCCGTACAGAAGGGTCACAGTGGGGACAGGAGGATGTTTGTGCTGACAGGAGGGTGGCGGCTCTCTGGGGCTGTCCCCACAGGCTTTGTGCAGCCCCCGGTGCCCCAGCAGTGCTCCTGTCACTGTCACAATCGGGATCATTACACCAGGCTTGAACAAACCTCACACAGAAGAGATTTGGAGCAGATAGTAGTTTAACATCTTWTAAAAAGATTTTAAAACATTCAGAAGATATAGAAAAGCTTAGAAATCAGATCAAATAGCAAACATGAACTGCAGGAACAGCTACAGAGGTGTTCAGCAGAGTTTGTTCCTTGTGTAATAGCAGCTACTCAGAGTCTCAGTCCTGGCTACTACAGCCTCATCTCCAAGGAGCACAGGGCTGGGGCAGAGCAGGACCCTCCTGTGCTGGTCACTGTGAGCACACAGCCCTGCCCACAGCCTGCAGGCTCCCTCCAGGGCACACAGGCTGGCATTGCTGTGCCAAGGTGTGTGCAGTGGCACTGGGTGCTGGCAGCAGCGTGGCACTGAGCCACCCTCGCTGTACATACACAACACCCGTGTCCCCCAGGAAGCTGCACTCGTGAGCCRTATGGTTTCCATCAGAGCGCTCCTCTCTCTGTTTCTGATTTAAAATGTAGCTTTGACTCACCCTGATCAATATTTTGCATGCCATGCGTGAAGAACCAGATGTTGGAAGTTTCCTGTTGTGGAGAGGGAGGGGGTGAACACCCCCCCGCACTCACAGAAATCGATGTTTTCTGACAGAAGTTGGTTGCTTTTCCTTGAAACAATATATTCTTTTGATTTTCAAGTTGATTTGTCTTCTAACAAGATTCTGGTTTAGTATTTTGAATTTGTTTCCTGTGATACAGATAAATTCTCACAAGGGGGAAGTTTAGCAGTGTGATGGGCAATAACTGTACCCACGTGGACAGGGTTCCATCGCCTCCAGCAGCTCTCAGCTCGGACTGCTCTGCCCTCACATCTTCATTGTCTGAACTGTTCATTTTCTGTGCTGCTCCTTTTCTGTGTTTGGCTCAGGTGCAGGGGTGCCATGCCCAGACTGGGCTTGGTGCTGGTGCCACCCTCAGCTCCTGCAGCGGGATGGGTTTGTGGGGCTGACCCCAGCACAGGGCATGTCTGGGAGGAAGCAAAACAAGAGCACAAAAAAAGAAAGATTTATTAAATTGTTTGAAACAAATGTTTTCCTAAAAGCCCCTTTTAAGTGAGAGCAGACTGTGCCTCTGGTTCCACAGAGACCATGTCCTTAATATATCCTTGAACCCGTGACCGGATTTTTCCTCTAATTGCTCACTGGAGGTTTTCTGTGCTCCACACGGAGCCCAGCACAGGGTTTGTGGGATGGGGCTGCTGTGGCTCCTGGAGCCAGTCCTGGCCTGCAGCAGGATGGACTGGGTGGATTTAGGCAGGGTTTGGGCTGGGTTTATGGCAGAGCTCAGGGCAGAGCCAGGCTGGCCAGGCTGGGCTGGCCCACACGGGCACCACACTCCTGGGACAGCCTCGCTGACCTTTCATGCCTTAAGCCATTCATCTTTTTCTGGCTCAGGAAGAGGGTAACACATGCAAACAATAGAAATGAGATGAGGAAGAAGTTCTTATGAGGGAAAACAGCAAAAAATCTTCYGAGGGCACCAGTGGGATTAGTGCCCTTGTGGATTCTTCAAATATTACAGTGAATTTAATTAAATACATCGTGATCCCAAAAGAGGCTAGTCTAATTAGCCAGATCTAGAATACATTTATTCTCTTTCCTCACCCTTCCAATCAGAAGCCTTAGCATCAGCTCATATCCTATTTTTAATCATTCCTAGACTCAGAGGGCTCTCCTTCCTCTGTGTGAGCGAGGCACACAGCTCTGGCTAATATGTGTCTTTAATCTTATCTCAGCTGTAACTGAGATAATATGCGTCAGAATTTTTACCAGAAGCTCCTGACTGCACGTAGGCAATATTTTTGATTGACAGACCTCAAGATTGCTTCCAAAGCACTGTACTTGTGCCTTGGGCCCAGTGTGTGGTGACAAAAGGGTTGGGTGAGGTGACACAAAGAGAGGTCTGGGGTTGGGTGGCAGGAGCTGGCAGGGAGTATTGCACAGCTGAAATGTTGGGTGTGGGTGGAAACAGCAAAGGCCTTCACTGTGGAGTCTCATCTCATTTCACCTTGCTGTTCATTTTTCCTCAACTCCTGACGTGCCCTTAGTGTGGAATTGGAAGAGTTGCTGTGACCTGCCCTGCCCAGGGGAAAGGACAGCAGCTGAGCTGTGCAGCCACTGTGGCCGTGCACGGTGAATTCTTCCCTCTGGTTCTAAGAAATAATTGCTGCATCCTGGGATCCACCACGTGAAATGGCTGTTTGTTTCCCCAGAGGCACAGCCCTCTGTACCAGAGGATTGATAGCTTTTGCCAAATAATTGTGGTTCATACTCCGGATTTCGCTGTGTTGGCTGCAGCGGCACAGCTCGGGAGGGGACAGGGTTTGTCCAGGTTCTGGCCTCTCACRGTGGTACCCAGCTCCAGCTCAGCATTGTCACTTCAGCCTGGCTCTGTCACAGCCATCCTGCAGGCCAGGCTGCTGCTCCTTCATGATCCAGGGAATGAGAGCTGGATCCAGGGAGCAGAGAGTGCACGATGGACAGGATGGCTGTGCACTCTGCTTCCATRCACCTCTCTATCTGATGGATAGATTTGTTGTGTTCTAGAGTTGCTTTGGTTTTACTCTTCTGGTTTTCCGTGGGAATTTATCGAATTTAATGTTATGTTTGATCTGCAGTTGGATCCCCCCCAGGACTGAAGGAATGAGCCCTGAGTGGGCCATGAGCAGTGTTGGTGCTGCCTCTGGTGCCTTCTCTCACTGAGGGAGATGATCTTGTCTGTCTCCATCTGTTCTTTATGCCCATTTCAGTGGGTTTTGGTTTTCTTGCCCTTTAGCAGGAGTGTGTAGTACCATGGGAGCAAACAGGCTTTGTCTCTCTGGGTCTGTGTCAAAATGTGGTTCCTTAACTGATTCCCAATTTAACAATTTACAGTGGACTTACTGGGGGTGCTGAAGGACATTGACATCGTTCTGCTTTGTTCTCACAGCACCTGCAGCACCACGAGAGCGGGGTGGAAGGTGAAAGCTGCTACTACCACTGTGTGCTGTGTAACTACTCCACCAAGGCCAAGCTGAACCTGATCCAGCACGTTCGCTCCATGAAGCACCAGCGCAGTGAGAGCCTGCGGAAGCTGCAGCGCCTCCAGAAGGGTCTCCCCGAGGAGGAGGAGGACCTGGGGCAGATCTTCACCATCCGTAAATGTGCAGCTGCCGAGGCTGGTGAGTGCTGCTGTCCTGCTGGGAGAGGAGCTGTGCAAAGGGGTGGGAATGTGGCACCAGAGCCACTGTGCTGCTGGTGACAAACTCGGTGATGTTCCTGTTCTCCTCCCTGCTGTGGGATGGCTCAGTTTATCACTAACACATTGCAGGAATTCCACCTGCCTGAGGTGGGATTTGAGATGTACAAGTGTGTGTTGGTTCTTGGTGTCTAAAACGCTGGAATATTATGTGAGTAGCTAAAGATACTGTCATATCTGAGCAACCCAACAGAGCAGTGCCCTGGGTTCTTGGGGCAGGGCTGCGGGTGGTGAGCTGCTTAAATGCAAAGTGAGCAGAGAGGGGAAACCATCCATGCCCTTTTGTGATAGGCAGAACAACCTTGAAAACCTTGTTTACTCTAGAAATTTCTGTTTACTTTGTCTTTGACTGTACAAACCTTGTCTTTCCTGTCCGGCTGCCCAGATTAGGACATGGCAGGTACTGGGATGGCAGGAGCTGACTGGCTGGGAGGGAAAACARTTTGGTTTTAAAAAATGGTAGTATTTTTAAAGTAAATCTCTTGACAAATCGCTGAAAGGAAAGTTCGATTTACAAATATTTTATTTTCATTTCCTTTAAGCTTTGTGGTTCTTAAACAAAAACTGCCAGTGAACAAGATACTGTATTGTATTTCACAGGTTGAGAACGCAGCGCGATTTAGGCTGCCAAAAGGAAAGGGGTACCTGGAGTCAATTTTGCAGGTCACTTTTAGCTGAGACACTCATTTCAAACACCCTCCGAGCCCATTGTTGATCTGGTTGAAGCAGGAGACCCCACTGGTGTGCTGGGCTGGGATCCCTGCAGGGATGGGAGCCAGGTTTGCTGTTTACCTGGGGGTGAAAGGGTTCCACCATATCCCACATCCCT
Organism: Malurus melanocephalus; assembly: GCF_030028575.1. Taxonomy (NCBI): domain Eukaryota; kingdom Metazoa; phylum Chordata; class Aves; order Passeriformes; family Maluridae; genus Malurus; species Malurus melanocephalus. Next base: position 349,646 of record NW_026623837.1, on the reverse strand, counting down.
TTATGTCCCCAGGTGTGGGGACACTCAGCTGTGGGGCAGGGCCATGCACGGGGAGGGGGTGTGTGTGTCAGTGCCCTGTGTGTGCTCCTCCTCTGTGACACWGCAGGGTCTGTCCTGTGTCCCTGTCATGGCTTTTATTGTTCTTTTCTGGCACCTGGCTGGGCTTTCCCTGCTGCCTTTCGATGGCTTCTCTTTGGTACCAGATCCCCAGTCAGACTCCTCAAGCAGACACAGGACCATGACACTTCTCTGTGACACATCTCTGCTGGGGCACAAAGGGACAGGGGTTCTTTGGTGCTTTGCTGCAGTCTGAATGTGTTGTTTTCTGTGCTGTGCCCTCCCTCGTGTGCCAGTGTGGAGTGTCCATGGGGACACTGTTCTGTGCCATTGCTGTGCCACTGCTGTGCCACTGCTGTGCCATCGCTGTGCCAGTGCTGTGCCAGAGCCCCGTGCTGCTGTGCCATTGCTGTGCCATCGCTATCCCCATGCCCCGTGCTGCTGTGCCATCGCTGTCCCCATGCCCCGTGCTGCTGTGCCATTGCTGTGCCATCGCTATCCCCATGCCCTGTGCTGCTGTGCCATCGCTGTGCCATCGCTGTGCCATCGCTGTGCCAGTGCTGTGCCATCACTGTGCCATCGCTGTCCCCATGCCCCGTGCTGCTGTGCCATTGCTGTCCCCATGCCCCGTGCTGCTGTGCCATCGCTGTGCCATTGCTGTGCCAGTGCTGTGCCAGAGCCCCGTGCTGCTGTGCCATTGCTGTGCCATCGCTATCCCCATGCCCTGTGCTGCTGTGCCATCGCTGTGCCATCGCTGTGCCATCGCTGTGCCAGTGCTGTGCCATCACTGTGCCATTCCTGTCCCCATGCCCCGTGCTGCCCTGCCCGTGTCTCCACTCTGCTGTGTGCAGCATGGAGCAGAAAGCAGTGCTGTCTCCAGGCGGTGGGTGGATATTTGCTTGTGTAGATGCATCTCAATCTGTTGGAAGAGAGCTCTGATCACACCTTAATTAGTCCTCTAACAATCTGCAAAGGTCAGTGCCAATTGCCTGTTCATTTACATTTGTAATTGTGATGGTTCTTGATTGCACATTAGCTGCACCTCACTCCCTCCCACCCTGCAGAAGCACAGGCAGCTCAGCAGCCACTCCAGGGACACCGGGACTTCTGTCCCTGCCCGTGCCAGCAGCTCAGCCCTCCCCAAAATCGGCTGGTTTTGGGGGAAGAGCTTTAGGATCTGCCCTTCACTTCCTGTAAATGATGGAGTCGTTGGCAGGGAAATTATATGGACATCGGGCAGAAAACCCAATCCTTCTTGAACTAGAAAATTAAAGACAATTAAACTTTCCTGCATGGTTTGAGCAGTGTGCTCATGACAGAGGAGACAGGGAAGGAGTTGGAAGTTCAGCTGGTTTGTTGATCAGAGAGAGCACAGCTTTGGGGAGGGGGTATTGTCCTCTCAGGGTATTTTTGGRTGTCTGTCTCCTGTGGTATCTGGGCTGCTGCCACTGCCCCTGTCAGCCCCTTGCTGCAGCAGCATCTSTGKGATGTTACCTATRARCKAATTGATTYTTAATGATGGGGATTTAGAGAATAWAAAAGTGAAGAAAGAGTGACCATGATAAAAACCAAAACATTCTCAAGATATTGGATGGATGCACTTAACGGGTSAGTTATGTCAGAAAATGACAGAAACAAGAGTGAAACAACCCACAGTGCACTTTGTTTGGATTTGGAAGTGTTTCTTCCATCCCAAAGGCACAGAGCCCTGCAGTGCTGTCTGTGGCTCGGTCAGGCACACACAGGGCCATCGGTCACAGTGGGATTTCCATTCCATGTCTGTCCCTGTGGTGTCTCTGTGATCCTCCCCATTGCCCCCAGATCCTTGGCATCACCTCGCTCAGTGCAGGGTCCTTGTGGGGTCCTGCAGAGGAGCAGAGCCATTGCTGAGCACAGAATGTCCCCTGTCCTGGCAGGGGATGTCACCTSTGTCCCTGTGCCCAACCTGCCAGAGCACCACCCTGTCCCTCTGCCACCACAACGAGGGCCCAGCCATCTCCTGCCCCAAACAAGGGCATTACAGTGATTTTGGGGAGTGCCTTTCCTACAAAACCCCCTGGAGGTGCTGGCTCCCTGGAAGGAGGGCATCCCTCAGAGCCCCTGCTTTCCCCTCCCTCTGTTTGGCCACGTCTCCCTTGAGTGTGTGACCTTTGGAAAGGGCTGGGAGTGCAGACTGARACCAGGATGGGAATCTTTAATGAAACCAAGTGTGTAAACAGACTRCAGTACAGCTGAGGCAGCGTTCAGATGAGAAAATCCCACATGGTTTAAAAATAGCAGCTCCCAACCTSAGAATCCCAGAATGACACCTCGGCTGCCTCTGCCTGTGGCACTGCAGGGWGCTCCTTGGGCTGCTGCTCTGGGCACTGTGGGTGAAATGCTTGGGGGTGTTCTCCCTCAGGAGCAGTTCTGTGGCTGCCCCATCACCATGAGGGACAGGAGCAGGTCCCGTGTGCCAGGGGCAGCTTTGCTCAGGAGCCACAGGATGTGATTGCCCTGTGAGGCACAAGGGAGGTTTGATGGCAGGCAGCTCAGTTCCATTCTGCCCTGGCAGTCCCCAGCATGTCCCAGTACCTCCCCTGTCCCTCCAGACTCAGCACTCCTCTCTGGTTCCACCCTTCACTGTCCAGGCTCTCTGGTTCTTCTCTTCCCTCTTGGCTGTTCCCTGGATTGGGAATTGTGACCAGCCCWTCTGTGAAGAAAAGCAAATTGTGGAGAGAGGGAGAGGAGATCTTCCACAAAAACCTTTTGTAAGGGTACCATCCTGTTATTTTCCCACCTTGAACAGTGGGCAACCGTGTGAGGCATTTTTACTCCACCATCATKAACTATTCCTGGAGTTTGTTTGCAGCAGGGGTGTGAGATGTGCCTTTGGGATGGGATTTTCATCAGAGCTGACTCTCTACTTCCAGTAGCACTTCAAGACAAATTAYGTTTCTCTCTGCTTAAAGTAACTCAAATTTAGTGGGATCTAATCTAGTAGATGTCCTCTACTTGGTTTGCATTAATGACAGTGTGGTCATTTTTAATGATGCCTGTTGGTCTCCAGCTTCTGCTGGAGGTGATGGAGGGTTTTGGAAAGAAATCATTAGTTGGTTTTGTAATCTCTCCACTTTTTCATGGAACTTAATTGCACGCAGCAATTAAAAACTTACCAAAGCAAATCACCTGTGTGGTGCCTGCAGGAGAAGAGCACACTGGCACAGCATCTGCCAGTCAGAGGCTCTGTGCAGCTCTGGCTCTGCTGTGATGCCCCAGTTACCTTCTGAAACCTTCTGAAGTGTGTGGTCCTTGCACAGGGCTGGGGAAGGAATTTCCAGGCTTGTCCTGAACTCATTTAACAAACATCACCCTGTAATGTAATTTTGATCTGTTCCCTCCTTGTGTTATTCCACCTAAATTTTGGATAACCCCATTCCCATCCCAGCAGTATCTCTGTCCTTTTCCACTTGGGACAGCATGGGGCTCCTGAGGTCTGGCTCCATAGAATGCAGGGATAAAGTTGGTTTTCTTTAATNNNTGGCAGAGGCAGATTTCCTTTGGGTTTTTTTTTTTTTTGGGGTTGGTTTTGAGTTTAAAGTCAAGAGCAGTTGTGCCTCAGCTCTGCTTTGACCAACCAGCAGCAAAAAGATAATCTCAAAAGGATATGAAAGGTTTAATCATTTTAATTTTGTTTTTATTAAAGTTGGTCATGACTCTTTTCCTGTGCCTCTGGTGAAGGGGAGAGTACCAGCAAGCTGCCCAAAGCCTCAAACATGCACTTAATGAAAGTGCAGCGGGGGGAAGGAAGCGCTGCATGGCCCGTGGCACGCGGCAGCRGCACCAGACGTGCCAGGAATCTCAGAAACTCCATCCTGCCCCAGCTCCCCTTGTCCTGGGGACCTCATGGCTTTCATTAACCAGAGGAGAGCAAGCTCAGACTTTTTCTAGAGTGTTGTTCTTGTTTGGCTGCATTTTARAGTCCTTTCCTGAAGAAAAGTGAAGGGGGAACTATCATGAGATGCTGCAGTACAGCACTGTGTGGCTCTCAGKCCCTCTCCTCTGCTTTTCTCTCCATATCCAAACTCTAGAGCCAGGTTAAGCCCAGCTGTTGGAGCTCAGCATCTCCCTGAGCTCCATTTCCCTTGAGGGTCATCATCCCTGCCTCTTGGCACTGCATCCCTGAACTCTGCTCCTGGTGCCCACTGCACCTTCTGCTTCTCTTCCTGTTGCTATTTCCCCATTTCTTCTGTGCAGATTTAAATGAGGGAACTCCTCCTGAGGACTTGCAGGTGGTTGTTGCAGTGCTGCAGGTTAAAGACTCGAGGTCTCTCYGTGGGAGGGGTGAATCAGGAAACTTTGAAGACACTGCAGGTGGTGCAGCCTGGTCTCAGGGTTCAATGTCCACATGAGTGACATGGAATTCACACTGGACTGGCAGCAAACTCAGCTCATGGTGAGGGTCCGTGCTGCTCCTGTCCCATCCTTGCCCCTGCTCAGGGGATATGTCTGACCCAACCCCCTGCTTTGACCTTCTGGTGGCATGGAGAAAGATAAACCCTCCAAAACCTTGGACATGTGCTCCAGCASCTGTTCCTGCACTGTCAGCCCTGAYTGATGGTGTTYCTCTCATAAACTGTGTGGCAGCACTTCACATCCAGCACYTTCCCCCAGGTGTGACCCTTGCAGCCATTGCAGTGTCCCTCCCCTCCAGTCCAACACCTCTGGAATGCCCAATCCTCCTCCTGTGCTCCCGGGTTGGATTGAGAGAATTGATGGCTGCTCTGCTGTTCTTGCTGTGTCGGTTTGGAGTCTCTTGTTCCACATCTTGTTGACCTGAACTGAGAGGGACTGGAGCTCCAGCACAAAGTTTCGATGGTCCCTCAGTGTTGATGGTTCTTTCTTCCCTGCTGACATTCCCAGGAACAGCCTGGCTGGGGACAGGGGCAGAAAGCAAAGGTCAGTCTTGTTCAGCTGGGCCCAGCTTTGTGTTGAGAGGCAGCAAGGATGTCTGACTGGTTTGTAAGTAAACAGGGGAGCAGGGTGAGACCTGTAGTAGCACACTAATGTGCCATCCTGTTTGGAAGGTGAGTTTGAAGCCTTCTGCCACTGAACATGCCAATTTTGGGTTGTAGRCTTCATTGTTCTGTGCGAAAGATCCATTTGTTTATAAAAGCTGATGCAAGTCTGCAGGGTCATGCTCAGTGCTGGAACAGAATGTCCCTGCCCTTTCCCCTCTTTGGGGAATATCCTTGCAGGGCATCAGCTCCTTTCCTGCTGTTCTGCTTTCCCTGCTGGGGTTSTTTCTCTCAGAGTTCATTTTCCTGCAGGAGCACACATCCCATGGCTTTAACGGGCACGACTGAAGGAGGAGCCCCCACTGCCACCCAAACCTCGCCATGCAAACACAGTGCACTGCCCAAAATGAGAAAATGCTTACAGACCTTTGTTCAGGGGAGATGTTATGACAATAGGAAGTGGTCTCCTCCTCCTCTGATCTGTAGGTTATGGACTTAATTGTGACAGATACAGAGCTTGGGTTCTGGAATGGATTCATTTTTATCCGTTTGAGCCATAGGCAGAATGAGGTTCCACAGATTATCAGGGGGATGATTTGTGACACAAGGYTCTCCAGCAGCTGGCTCAGGCTGGCAGTGACCCCTGGCCTGAGCTGCTCCAGCGTTGCCACTGTCCCATGTCCCTGCCCCTCTGTTTGCTGTACCTCTGAAATGCCCTTGCTGCCTGTCCCTTCTGCGAGCCCTATTGATCCTCTGCTGATGACATTAACGTCCCCACAACTGCCTGCAAACGAGCTACCACATGCATTTATTTTTCCACTAAAAATCTCAGATTGGCTTATAACGTGCCTGTCAGCACCAGTGTCCTGCCTGCTCTGACTGCTTCACAGTGTAATCTGGGGACCTACAAACAAATAATAACCTACCTCAAATCAAGGTCTGATCCTTGTTCCTACCAAAAATCAGTTCATAACCTTAAGCAAGAGGGTTTCTATTTCCTCCAAATACTCAGTTTGCTTTTCCAAGCTGCACATCTTGATGCCTTTGCACTCCAGGGGCACAGCCTGAGTGTGGCTTCCCATCTCTGTGTTCACACGTGCAGATGCTGCTGCACCTTCTCTGGGAACACTTCTTGCATTTGGTTACCAATTGAGCTGAAGAATTCTGGCCTTTCCATCCCCCTTTCATGGTGAAGAAGGTTGAATTAGGTCTGGGTGTTTGGGATTGTTCTCTGGCCTCCACTGCTACTTTGCTGCCTCCTTTGTGGCCAAACAATGGGATTAATTTGGCCTTTGCCAGCCGAGCTCAGCGCCAGACGTTCCACTTCAGTGGCGCAGGCAGCTCTCCCTTCCACAGCACCTACTGCTGGCTCCTCCTGTTCCTTTCTGTGTTTGTGTGTGTGTGGAGGTCACTGGGAGTTTGTTTTGTGCTGCTCTCCAAGGGTCAGGGGCTGCAGCCTGTGCTGAGCTCAGGCATGGGGACGATGTGGAGC
>NW_026623837.1:330730-341296 GCF_030028575.1 Malurus melanocephalus | reverse complement strand
TGGCTCAGCCCTGCAGGGCACCACCCCTTCCTTCCCTGTGCACAAAGTGGCAAGGACTAACCTTGTCAAAGCTGGTGCGGCACTCACGGGCGCCTGCCTCCGAGGGGTAATCATGCAGGCATCAATTCGGAAAGTTGCTAAGCTATGAGCAGTCTTATGAGCATTAAAAGTGTCCTCTTTGCCAGAAAGGTCATTCATAACTTGGCTGCGCCGCTGATGTACAGTCAGTGATATTGATTGATTAATGTATAAAAAGCACCAAATCCATTTGCTTCTATGAAAGAGAATAAAGTGCAGTCGACTCTCTCTTTATTTTCACCTCATCCTTTTGTTTGAAGGACGTTTTTTTTTCTCTTTTTGTTTTGCCAGCTAGGTTTAAGGGGGTTACAAAAAGCCAGTTTCTGCCAAGTAATGCGTTCACAAAGGGAACATTGATTCACATCAGTGTCGCTTGAATCACCCTAAAAGGTTTGCCAAGGAGTTGTTCTTATATTAACCTTCTGTTCATCAAAGATGAAATAAATAAATAAGTCATAAAATCAGCTTCACTGCCCATGCTGGAGTTGGATGCAAAACAGGAATTTCTGCTGTTTGGAATTTGTGCTCCGGGGGCTGCAGCTTGGCCCCTCTCCCCACGCTCTCGGTCTTTTCCCTCCTGCAGAGCTCCCCCAAAGCCCCGGTCTGAGCTGGGACAACTGTTGATGCTTTCAGGGAGGGGTGCTCCTGCAGGGGATATTTTCAGAAGGATCTTGTATAAAATGTTCATTCAATCATTGCAAGCRTAGGTAGATTGGTTTCTGTGCAGGACAATGAGGCCCAAGGCATTCTGCTCYGGTCAGGATTGGCATTCTTCTCATTCACCCAATGTTTTGTTTGTTTTTCTGGACTTACTTAGCCACCAGTAATTAATTATGTGGTGTTCTCATTTCTCTGGTTAATTCTGAAATGGGAGATAGAATGGTGCCCGTGGAGCTTTGTGCAGCAGCATCTGCCCTTCCTCTTTGTCCGGGTGCAGCAGCATTGCCCATCCCAAGGTGCCCTCGCCCTGTGTGGGCAGTGAGGGGGCTGCAAATGTCTGTTCTTTGGTGGGATGGCTGCCCCTGAGTCCCAGGGATGGCTGTGCTCTGCAGCAGGAGCTCTGGTGCTTTTTCTCAGTGCTCTTTAACCAAACTCTTCCGCATTTTCACTCAGTCCCTGCTCCAAAACTCTGCAGGRCCATTCAGTGACACTTCTCCCGAGCAAGAGTTTATTTGGCTTCGCTCTGCGTGTCGGGCAGCTGTGCCCATCACCCTCATCCAGAAGACACAGAACTTGCAAATCTGCTTCCCTTGGAAACACCTCTGCACAAGCTGTCCCCATCTGTCACAGCCCACCCTCCCCAGCACGAGTCCACGGCAGCCCTTGGGTTCTCTGTGCCATTTCAGATAACCTGAACATCCCACCCAAGCCATGCCTGGCTGTGCCTTGAGGGCTCCTCGTGTCCCAAAGMACTGACTGGAGCCACAGAGGAGCTCAGCTCCCGAGTTCTGCTGAGGCCTTGAAAGCACTGTGCTTCCTGTGGTGTGAGCAGCCTGAGGAGCCCATGGTCACAGCACCAATGGTGCTCTGCTGGTGTTCAGTGGTGTTCAGTGGTGCTCAGTGGTGCTCAGTGGTGTTCCAGTGGTGCTCAGTGGTGCTCAGTGGTGTTCAGTGGTGCTCAGTGGTGTTCCAGTGGTGCTCAGTGGTGCTCAGTGGTGTTCCAGTGGTGCTCAGTGGTGCTCAGTGGTGTTCCAGTGGTGCTCAGTGGTGCTCAGTGGTGTTCCAGTGGTGTTCAGTGGTGCTCAGTGGTGTTCCAGTGGTGCTCAGTGCTGCTCAGTGGTGTTCAATGGTGCTCAATGGTGCTCAGGGGTGTTCCAGTGGTTTTCCAGTGGTGCTCAGTGGTGGTGTTCCAGTGGTGCTCAGGGGTGTTTTTACAGTGATGCTCAATGATGGTGTTACGGTGGCACTCTGCACTCGTGCATGAGCTGTGGTGTCTGAGGTCCCTCCACCCTCCTCAGCACTGCCCACATGACATTTGTATCCCGGTGTCTCTTCCTGAACAATGCTGGTGCTGGCCCTGCCAGCTGTGAGGATGTGTGCCAGGGTGAGCACCAAAAGCAGCAGAGTGCAGGATCCCCAGGGGATGTTCCTCACASGGTGCATGTGCCAGGGTGGGTCCTGGACCTTGTGCTGCCCATTGCCACGGGGCAAACCCCTAAACCCGGCCATGGCTGACAGCAGGGCTTGGCACCTTTTCACCTGTGGCTGCTGCACAATCCAGAAGGGGAATCATCCTATTTTTTAATCTTTTTCTCCAATTGTGGGAGCCCTGCAGCCGGCCAGGGCCCCCTCCCCCTCTGGAGAGGCGGTGGGGATTGGATCAGACGATACGGAGAGTGCATGCTGAGAGTGAATCCATTTTCTCTCCTCCATCTCCCCAGAATAAATTAGAATTTGCCTGATTTAATAAAATGGCTTCATCTCTCTGCCATCTTCCTATCTCCCATGCATTTCATCCCCACCCCCATCCCCAAGGAACACACCCAGCCCCTGTTGGGTGGTGTTTGGGGTCGGTGCTGTGCTGTGTGGGGTTGGTCAGCACCGCRCTCTGCCTGCCCGAGCTCCAGCCAGGACAGCACAGCGTTTGTCCCCGTCTCTCCATTTCCTTATTGTCCAAGGTGGTGGCTGTAATTGCYGTTGAGGTCAGTATAATTTACTGTCCATCTGTCATAAAGCTGCCCTCGCCAGGGATGTGACTGCCATGCAGAGTGTTTGGGGAAGGGAGGGGCTGGGACAGCCCGGAATTGTCCCAGCTCCATGCTCTGTGTGTGTGAGTGCATGGACTGAGCGCTGCTGCACACCCCGAGCAGGGCTTAGTGGCCAAATTTAGGTGGTTTCATTACAGCCCAGCCTTATTCTCTCTCTTGCCTGGATCTGGTGGTTTAATTCCTGTTTCCTAGGCTGATTTTTTCCTTTCCGTTCTGACACTAATTGCACCAGGCGCGTTGGGAGCAGCGGCTGCTGAGTGGTACCAGCTAAATGTTAAGAAAGGTTTTAAAAACAGACTGAACTCTTCCTTAATGAGGCTCAATCGTGCTCTCCTCCGGGTGGTTTTGTTTTGCTGATCCGTCAGTTTTTCGAGGATTTAATTGCACTTTTTTCATATTAGTCTTTGAAATGGGGCTAAGCAGCTTTCTGTAAAACGCAACAAAAAAAGGAGAGAYGCTTCCCTATTTTCTTGCTTGACTTTCATCACTCCAGGATCATCATCTTTCACTGGCACCAGGACCCTGCAGTAGTAAAGAATAAAACAGTGAGAGCACAAGTGAAGGACAGGCTGCACTGCTGTGTGTCCCCATAGCTGGAAACCCTTCTGGTGGCTCCCTTTGCTCCTCCGACTGACCCAGCTGGGTCACTGCTCATGCTAATCCTAGAGTCCTTCCTAATGTTGGCCTTGAAGGGAGAAGTAGGAGGCAAAGGCTGAACCAGCTTGAGCAGTGTAGCTCATTTCCTGCAGAAATRACACAAAAATGAGTCAGAACCAGGCAGGGCTGCAACGCTCTGGAATGGCCATGGCCTCCTGGAGCAGCAGAGCTTGGCAGTGGAGGCCACTGAGCCTGGAGCCAGGGCTGGCTCTGCTGGGCTCTGCTGGGCTCTGCTGGGCTTTGCTGGGCTCTGCTGGGCTCTGCTGGGCTTTGCTGGGCTCTGCTGGGCTCTGCTGGGCTCTGCTGGGCTCTGCTGGGCTCTGCTGGGCTCTGCTGGGCTCTGCTGGGCTTTGCTGGGCTCTGCTGGGCTCTGCTGGGCTCTGCTGGGCTGTGCTGGGCTCTGCTGGGTTTTGCTGGACTCTGGAGCATCACCCCAGCCTCTCTGGGTCCCAGTGTCCCGTGCTCAGAGTCCAGGGCAGGGTGCCAGACGTGATGGGGATGATGCTGGGACAGGAGGAGGCAGGACAGAGGCAGGTGGATGTATCTGTCAGGCTGGCATCTTTATGGCACAGGGAAAACATGTTTGCAGCAATCAGCGTGGAATTCCTCATGGCTTCACTGCCTCGTGCTCTCCTCACGGACAGGTTGCCCAGCTGCCAGGGCTGCTGCCAGCACTGCCCCACCACACACTGCGTTTAACCAGGTTAAATTTAACCATTTAAGCAGGGCTTTGTTGGGCAGAGATGCACAGAGTGCTGCTGCTGAGTTTCCCGAGATGTGATGAACAGAGAGGTGAAAGCTTGAACCACCCAGCAGTGACTCTCCTTCCTTAGCCTGTAATTTAGTTTTACTTCTCTTTGCAGTTACGTTTCTTTTTTTCCACTTTTTCTTCCTATCTTCTAGCTTTGTTTCTTTTCCTCTTAATTCTTTTCTCATGTTTATCCCWTAATGTTTCAGTATCTTATTTCTAGTCTCAGCCTAACAAAGTCTGTTTTTCTTTTCTTGTTTGACGTGTGCCTGCCTCCCTGTGAGCTCCCAGCGCMCCTCTCATGAGGATGTAAAATCTAAGAACCAGATCTTTGAGATTTCAAAATAAAATAAAAGTAAACTCTGCTTTAAAAACACTTACCAGGAAAGCCAGGCTAATTGTAAATCAATGAGTCTTAAAATGCAGCATTGATCTCCAGTTAGAAGTTTGAAGGGGAAAGCAGTAATTACTGTACTGAAGGTAGATTTTTTTTTTCTGTTAGCAAGTTCTGGGCAGAAGGAAGGCTCATTAGGGCAGCACTTCAGAATCTGAGTAATTAGTTTAAAAAGTACTTTTGTGGTGTTATTCCCATGGCTAGAAATTATTGGAGTTTTCACAGGTTTATAGTTGTGATCTGATAAGGTTTGATTTATTATTGTGTTTGGTGTGGGAAGATCCTCCTTGCACAGTCACCTGGGTGAAGATGCAGAGTGGGTTCAGAGCAGAAGGGATTGCTGTGGGTGCATGGAGCCCTGTCCAGGGGACCCCTCAGCCCAGTGGGATGGGATTGGAGCTCTTGGTGGACACGCTCTGGMCAATACCCCAAAAGAAGGCAGAGTAGATATCTGGGGTTCAGAACAGAGCTCTTCCTCTCTGTGAGGTCACTGAACTCTCTCCAGCTACTGTGAGTCCCTTCTGCTCACGGGGAAATGGCTCAAAGGTCTCTCACTCTGTCATAGCACAACCAGCTCTGTGCTGTTTCCTTGTGCCATCCCCTGTGCCACCTCCTCAGGAGAGCAGGACAGCTCTGCCAGAACCCACCCCTGGCATTTCTCCCTGCGTTTTCCAGACAATTCCTCCCATGAGCAGTGTGAGGCTGCTCTCCTTCTCCAGGCTGAGGGAGAGGAGGTGGCTGAAGCACCCGGTGGCATTTGGGGGCAGCCTCGTGTGACACGGTCTGGGTTTGCCCTGGAAGSTGGGATAGGGCAGAGTATCCATGGCTTGTTGTTCCCTGACAAAACTGGGCTGATTTGGGAAGTGACCTGGAATTGGCATTAATCCRTGTGCAGGAAGGCTTKGTGGCTGGGCTGGTGAACCTTGGGGAGCAGCTCTGTGCTCCTGCCAGTTCCCAGAGTGTTAAATCGGGGCAGTGCAGTCGGACTTGTCAATCCCACACCTCTGGCTGTGGCTGTTCCTACTCGCCAGACTCGATAAATATTTTCACAGAAATGATTCCGTTTGCAGGGACTGTCATAGATCTGATTCTGCAGCAAAGGAACGGGGAAGGTCTCTGGGGGCAGAAAACCCTTGTGTGGCAGAAAGCCTGCTGGGAAGTCAGCTCAAGAAGAATTAGAAACCCTTTAAATAAATGCTTACTTGACATGACTCTGTCTCCCCCAGTCTAACAAGCAGGGAAGCGAATGGCAGCCGCTGGCCAGAAATTGATTGCATTAATTGATATGCCAATAAGAGAGCTTGTTACATCCGCCATTGGTTAGGAGGCCGGCTAACAAGTCCCACTGATCAATGGAACCAATAAAGATTTCATCCATTAATGAGCAACATGGTAATTAATGTTATCCATAAACCAATTAGCCTGGSTAGCTAATGTGCTGGTTAGCACAGTGAGTGGTGGAGCTGTGGGTGGGCACAGGGACATCACCGTCCTGCACAAAGGAGACATTGTCACCTTGCCATGTGCAGCAGAGATGGCCTGTCCAGGCCACCCTGGGGCTCACTCTGGGCCTCCCAGAGCAGTGAACTGAGACTGTGTGTGCTGGGATGGGTCACACTGCTGAAATGCARCATGCTGCTCTAGATTGTCAAGGCACTTTCAGTTATTTCTTCACTTTGGAGCCTTTGTGTAACACACGGGCACCTTTCCCATTTCCTTGTATGTTTTTGGAGGTGCCCACATTTCCGTTTCTTGTGTTCCATGTGTAAGGCACCATTTGGGTTCTTGCTGTGTCCCTGGGAAGGAGCTGCCACTCCTCAGCCCCACATCCACCGTAGATGTTGCAGTGCACAGCTCTGCTCTGGGCTTTCCCTGTGCTGCCAGAACCAGTGTCAGTGTTAACACAGGTAACACAGTGTGTAGGTGAAAGCTGCAGCCTGAATCCACTTGCCAGGGGCTTTTCCCAAGTGCCAGCCCCGCTGTGGCACCAGGACTGTCCATGGGGATCAGGACAGGAGGTGCAGGAGCAGCCCCAGCCCTGGGCAGCATCACTCCCACAGCTCCACTGTGGAGTTGCCTCGGATTGTTGGATATTGACCCTGGGAGACCCCTTGTGGATTCCCTAATTGAAAATTAATACCGGATCAATGCCATGGGCAATTTGCATATTGATCATAAACAACTTTGAAGGCACCAAGTGTGTGTTGGATCGATGGAGCTCTCTCAGGCTGCAGGGAGAATGTCCCCGTGCCGAGCACCTCTCAGTTCCTGCTGCTGSAGGTCTGGGCAGGGATGGTTTGTGCCAGCCTGGAGTCACAACACAGAGTTCACAGCCTTTGCCTGTGCTGCCCTTTGCAAGGGAAAGAGGGAAGGGCTGTTTGTTTTGCTTATTTTAGACCAAATGGACGCAGCTCAGAGGCACCCCAGGGAGCAGGGGACATCACCCAGTCCTGGGCACACAGCCCTCCCTTCCCACCTGCCACATGCAGCCTGGAGCTTCCAACAGCAGCTTCAATAGAGGTTTCCAGAAACAGGAATGCTGTTTTTCTGAGGACACCCTGGCATTTTCATTTTGCAGTTACCTTCTGAGGGTGGTATTTAGATTGTTCTCTGTCTGCTCAGGACTTGCACAGTTTATTTCAGAATGGTTTCGGGTTGAAGGGAACAAATACTTCATATGAAACTAAAATAAAACCCCCAAAATTTAATCTGAAAACCTGTAAGTTGGAAGCTTCAGGCCCAGAGGGATTCCTGTGGGCAGGGAGATAAAGCTCATGGACAGCACTGCACCACTGCCCTCTGCACATGTGTGCAGTGCCGGGGATCCCGCAGGGAGAGCTGCTCTGGCCATGGACACAGCACAGGGAGCAGAGGGAGGCCAGGACTGACTGCAAACCTGCATCCCAGCGCTGTCAGTTATTTTAGGAGCAGCCAGCAGCTGCAGGAAGTCTCTGTGCATCTGATTAGCGCGTTACGGGGCTTTCATTGACTCGGCCGTGCTGCGCTGATGAACTGAGGCTGGGGACAAGCGCCTCTAATTGAGAGAAATAAATTCTTCTCACAGGCCCTGTTGGAGTCAGCACCTGTGCGTGAGCCTTGCTGCAGGTTCAGGGGTGGATCCAGTCCCTGGGGTGCCCTCGGTAGTGGAAGGAGCTGGGTTTGGGGGCTGCAGACACCCAGCTCCATCCCGGGCTGCCCCAAGGTTTGTTTGCCCGGTCCATTGGCATGGCCCAGCCAGTGCCACCTCCCTGTTTGCCACAGGCTGCCAGCTTGAGACAGCCAGCACTACCCTTGGTGTCTCCTTGTGCTCTTCTGTTGTTCTTGATCCTCTGTGTTACACTTGGGCACAGGAGCAGCCACTGTCCATTGTTACCTGAGATTTGATGGCAAGGGGAAGGTCCTTCCTTGAAACGTGTCAGGAGACATGGGCGTCACAGGGGGAAGGGTTTTGTGATGCTGGGAAAAAATGAGAATGAAAGTGTAGTTTTCTTGAAAAGAAACCCATCAGCTGTTTTAATTTAAAAGGGGGGAAAAAAAAAGTAAGTGTAGGGTCAGCAGGACCCTGCATCTCCTGTGGTGTGAGGCTGCAGTGGGGCTGTGCTGGGGCTCCCGTGGCTGCTCACAGCCCTGGAATTGTGGACAGGCTGTGTCCGTGAGTGCATGTGGGGTGGGGAGGTGACTGGAAAAGCTTCACTTGACATTCCCTGACCTCCCCAGGGCAGCTGAGTGCTGCAGAGCCAGAGCTGAGATTGCAGTCGCTTTCAATTACCTGAAGCCAAGAGAGGTGGAGAAAAGGGGCTGTTGGCTCCAAGAAGCTGCAGTCGCTGCTGCTGAAAGCTCCTTAGTGCAAAGGGAAAAGCAATTTCTGATGTTTGGCCAATGTCACTAACCCTAACACCAAGAGGAAGAGCCCAGGCCAGGCTGTGGCATCCCTGCTGTGGGGTGATGTGGGACCCCTCCAGCATGTCCCCAAGGACARCTCCATGGCTGCAGAGGTGGTGGCTCCCCTCCTGTTCTCCACAGCCTGTATTTGTTGTGCAAAGCTCGCTTGTGTTACCTTCTCCCTCTTGTGCCCCAGCCCACGTGGTGTTTGGTGTCAGAGAGCTCTGAGGGTGCTGCAGAGGGGTGAAGGCAGGGGACTGAAGGTTCCACAAGCTGCTGACTGACTGGACTGGAAATGGGGCTCTGTCTTCAGGGGCTGCCTCACTGCTATGGCCAGAGAAGTGAGACCGAGGTCATTCACACCAAGAACTTGGTATTGCAGTTCTACCAGGCTGCTTGTTCTGAACCTGCTGGGTGTATGTGCCCTGTCCTTCTCAGGGCTCCTGGGAGTGCTCAGCYCCTRAYTCTGAGGATCCTTTCAARGCTTAAAGGCTCTCTGCAGACRTGGCTTTGGTTRCCTCTGCAGTGGCCCCAATGCTGAYAGTCTGAGCATCTCTGCTGGCTCCCTCYCACCTTCCATAGGGTCACAGAAYCATTTSGATTGGAAAAGACCTCTCAGKYMWTKRATCCAGCCTTTGGCCAGTCACACCTTGTCAGCCASACCATAGCACTGAGTGTCGTCACAGTCAGTCATTTCCTTGACCCACTTTGCTTCACAGCAGCAGCAGCAGCACATTCTGGGGTGAGCCTCTTGTATTTTTTATTTCACATATTATGGATGGCCGTGTATTATTTCCCATGTCTGGGGATATTGTTATTTCCTAGAAACAAGCTCCAGGAAGAGCCGAGCAACATGGCACTGGGATGTAGTCAGGAGCAAACCGAGCTCATGGGTGTCAGACCTTCCAGGGCTCACTCATTACAAACCATCCTTACAGATGTTCACTTACAACTGTTGGTCTTTTTTCCATGTAAGAAAATTCTTGTCTTGCTGGGAACAAGAAGCTGTAGCTGCCTGTGGACCTGCTCCCCTGCCCCAGTCAGCCCCACCACTCACTCCACTGCCCCATATCTGTGTTGGGAACTTGTGCTACCGTGGGATATTTTAATTGTTCGTAAACCAGGGCACTGCTGTTACGTCTTTCCCAAGTTTTCAGCTGAGCTTAAAAGAACTCCAAACATGCTGAGATTGGGAAACAGTTGGGGAGGAAGAGAAAGAGGGCCAGCAAGACATTAATTAGCTTTTCCTTGGAGCAATACCATGGAGAGGGAGCATAGAGTAGGAGTTGTAGGAGTTGTATATTTTTTTAAAAACTAAGCAGAAAGAGGACRTTTTAGTGTTTCATTTAAGTCTGGTTTGTGGTGATGGTGGGTTAAGGTTGTTGGGAGCTCTCCTGTGCATATTCAACCCCTAAGGCTGTGCATGAATTAATTATAGCTCATTTTTGTTATAGTTACAGTGTTCTCAAGATGTACCTTGTTGCAAAGTTGCTAAAGTTGGTGATTAACTTCAGCTTGGCATGGACAAGGGTTTTGTTTGTGGATCTCCATGGTTTTTCTGAAGTTAGCCTATTGCCAGTGAGCACAAGGCATCTCTTGCTGTGCTGGCAGGGTCTGCTGAGGGCCTGCAGTGCTCTGCTCCCAAGGACTGGGTGACAGSATAAGGGGAAATGGTCTCARGGTGTGCCAGGGGAGGTTTAGGTCATGTATTAGGAAAATTCATTCTTGAAAAGGGTAGTCCAGCCCTGGCACAGGCTACCCAGGGCAGTGGTRGAGTCCCCATCCCTGGCAGGATTTAAAACCTGTGTGGGTATGGTCCCTGGGGCCATGGGTCAGTGGAAGCCTTGGCAGTGCTGGAGGAACAGTGGGATTCTGATATTACAGGGCTTTTCCAGCCCAGATGATTTCGTGGCTCTGCAAAAACTGCTGCTGTCTGCTCAAGCTGTTTCTCCAAGCACCTTCAGCAGGAGGACAGATCTGACCCTGGTCCCTTCCCTTTCAGAGTGGGGCCAGGCACCCATCCCCTGGACACCTCTGCTGTGCCCCTGCATTGTCACCTCTGCTGTGCCCCTGCATTGTCACCTCTGCTGTGCCCCTGC
>NW_026623837.1:326259-330241 GCF_030028575.1 Malurus melanocephalus | reverse complement strand
GTGTCCTCGCCCTGCAGACCTGGAGCTGGAGATGGGCTCTTTTGTTTTGCTGTTTGATCTGTGTTTGTGTTTTTGCATGCATCTCCTTTCCAGCTGATTCCACTTTGGAGCTAGGTTAAACTGTGCAAAATACTGGTTAAAAGAAAAAGAGAAAGGAACTTGTCAAGATGCATTTGTTAGATCACATTTAAAATGAAACGGAATTGAAGGTAGTTTTTGTCCAAGAAAGGGGAGGCTGAAAAGCCGTCAAGCCGCAGGAGAAAGCCCCTCCTTTGTTGTCCTCCTGACATTGAAGTGTAATTTTTCATGGTTATTTGGACTGGAAAATGGGGGAAAGGGGAGAGATGGGCTTGCGATTATTTCCCATAAATGACAACACAATCACATCACGCTCCACTACAAACATGCTCAAGGAATTTGCCTTTTTTTTGTATTTCATGTGTGAAAATAACAGCAACCTTTCTAGTCCTGCTGAAATTAAAGGGAGTAAGTCCCTGTTGGGTTTTATTGGCTTAAAATATAGCCCAGTTTGCAAAAAATGTGGCCATTTCTTGTTSCCAGGGCCAGGGAGAATGGCAGTGCTCTTGCAGGGAAGGGGTTCTTGTTGTGCATGCTCCATCCCTGGGTGTATCCAGGCCAGGTTTGATGGGGCTTGGAGCAGCCTGGTCTAGTGGAAGATGTCCCTGCCCATGGAAYGAGATGGTCCTGAAGGTYCCTCTGAAGCCAGARCAGTTGTGTGACTCSCTGATGTGTGTGTCAGCTTTAGAGCATGCCATAGTCAGCATTTCTGTTTGTCACTGAGAGCTGCTGAGATGCTCTGGTTGGAGCTGTCTGGGAAATAGGTGTCATTAAACCCTGGTACACGTATTGTTCTGCTGCAGCCCTGTGTCAGCTGGGACTCACCCAGCAGCTTTGCACCCAGCTCYSKGGCATTCCTCTCGTGACCTTGCCTSGTGCTGCCCTTGCACTGCTGGGAGTCTGCATTTCCTTTCAGGAAAACAGTAGGAATGAAGAGGCTGATGTAGGGTAATCCCGTTAGGAGCTGGCACAGATGGAATTGCAGCACATACATGCATCTGGAGGGGAAGCTGAGGTCAGACCCCATCTGGGCTCTCTCTCTGCTGCTGGGTGCACTGGGCACTGGCTGTGAGGTGTCACCTCCCCTGTGCCTGCTGGTGACCCTGTCCCAGTCACTGTGCCAGGCCCTGCACGGGCACCCTGGCACAGCTCACAGGCTCCTCCTGGGCTTCCAGGGTGTGGAGGGGCATTGCCCCACTGTGGGGCTCCTGCTGCTCCATGTGAACCCAAACCTGTGTGCCCAGGGCCCTGAGGGAGTCCCGCTGAGCTCGGTGAAAGCGCTGGCACTTTAGGATGGCRCTGGGCTGTGGGGTCGGGCAGTGGGGCAGCCCCTCACCAGCCAGCAGAGCTCAGAACAACAGCACAGGCTGTGCAAAACAACCTCCACCTCCCAGCCACGGCCCCAGCACTCAGCCAGGGCTCATCCTGCCTGCTGTGGGCTTTTTTGGCTACTCACCCTGAAAAAGGGAGCATCAGAGATTCTTTTTGTTCCAAAAGAGAGACCCTGTGTACAATTAAAACTTGTTTCTGGTATACCTCATTCCAGGAAAGATGAGCTTTTAACAAAAGGCTTTTGACAGCTGCAGGGTATTTCATTTTTTTTAATGCCGAATGAAAAATCAATACATTTTTCTAGGTTATACATATTCAGAACAGGCTTGATATTTCCATTATAATGGAAAATGGGTGTCTGCACATCTCGCCTGTCAGAGCTGCACCGCCACATTTTCCAAGCCACTGCTAAATATTTCAAACCTGATTTGATTGTGGTTCATGACAGCTAATGTTTCTCAGCTCTCGAGCCTGCCGGAGGCTGGAGAGGCAGCGCACACTCTTTCCCTCCCATGCCTACATTTCCACCACCCCATAAATGCCCTTTATCCCTTCGGATAAGAGATCTGGGTTTGTTTAGGAAAACCTGCCTGGGAGAAAGGGAGGTGAGAGATCTTGGGCTGTTCAAGCTGGTCTGGATCCCATCAGCATTTGCYGAATTCTCCAGGGTTTGGGAAGGGACAGACCTCAGTGCTGTGGTCCTGTGCAGCAATTTGGGTACATTTTGGTGTGTGACTGAGTCAGAGGTTCCCTGACCTTTGCAGAAATCAGATACTTGTGATTTTCCAGACTCTCATTCTGCTCTTCCCCCTYCCCTCCATACCTCCCCTCCCCGCTTAGTGAATGGTTTAATTTTAAATTAAAAGAAAATACTGCTGTCTAAAATGATTTATTCATGAAGGAAGCAAAGACTCTGCCTAGGATTTTGCACAGGGCAGGTGGGTTGGGTTGGAAAAGCAGCTCCTTTGGCTCCAGGGGTTACACTTGCTTGCTCTCAGTGTTGACCTGAGCCATGGCAGTTGGAAAATTCCTTTTAAAAGTTATTAATAAAGCACCATGGACTGAGGGATGGAGCTCTGGCATGGGAACCTGTGCACAGCGTGTCTGTTTGGATTTCCTGGGAACAAGATTCCCCCATACAAATCCCACAGCAGCAGCTCCTGCACATCTGAAGTCCCAACAAGCATGGGCAGCTTTGGGGAGGAGGAGTCAGGTGGTAGTGAAAAGGTCCTGGTGGTTTGGAAGTAAATTCCCTTTTCTTGCTGGCCATRCTCGTTCAGCCTGGGGAGCTGGCCTTGGGCTCGTGCTCTGCTSCAGAGGGTCCTGTGAGCGATTCCTGAGGATGTGCTGGCTCTGGCTGTGTGCAGCCTGGCACCACTGTGCTGACAGCGGCAGTGGAAGCTCCTTGTGAGCGGTGGATTGAGGGGAAGAGCAGATCTTTCCCTGCCTGATGTGCTGCTGGCCGTGTTCTCCCAGGGGATGTCCCAAAGGAGCAGGGATGGCTGCTGGGAGCCTTCTCCCGGTGTTTGCTCTCCAGACCCGCAGCGCACCGTGGAGCTGTGCTCAGAGTGGGCACTGACCTTTCAGGAGCAGGAGCTTTGCTGTTTTGCTGTCAGCGCTGAGCTCTGCCGGGCAGAAGCTGTGAGTGAGCCATTTCTGGGAATGTTGGGGGCAGGTTCTCATCGGGTCAGAGCSCTCTGCAGTGCTCAGAGCCAGCTCAGGTGTTGTCCCCGCTGTCCCTGGGCTCAGTGACAATGGCAGCGGCTGCAGCACGGCCAGACAGAGCACAATGAGCAGAGTGAGCAGAGCAGCCTCAGCCTTCCAGAGCAGTGTGCTGGAAGGGTTCAGATGGAATTAATGCCTCCCCTTCATGGGGTGAGCAGGGTGCTACCAGACCCACCCAAGCTGGTTCAGAGCCTCCCTGAGCACACGTGTTAGACTCTGCTCCCTTCCCATCCTGCTTTAGAAAAATCACTTCTCAGTAAAAAAAACAGCTCGAGGTGGAGCAGGAGGAGGGTTTGGAGCTGGATTTGCTCGTTGCCCTCTGCCTAGCACAGGTTGTTGAGCCAGGAGCAGTTTGTGTCCTCAGACAGGAGCGTTCCTGGGACAGGGGTGAGGAGTGCTCGGTGTCAGAGATGAGAGGGCTCCGTCCAGGCTGGACATGGATGGACATGAGGAGCTGCAGCCCCGCCTGTGCTGGGGACTTGCTGTTTGTAGCCTTGTTTTTTAATAATTTTCACCCATTATTGGTATTCATAGCTCACATTTTTCCGGTTACTGTCAGCCTGGGCTTTCATCCATTTTAAAGAGCTATTTTTTCCCTTGTTGATGATGATGACGGTATAAAGGCAGATGGTGTAACTGCTTATGAATGTCCTATTTTATTCCCTTCGAACCAGACAGCGCACTGAAGACGTGTATTATTTCCACATGCTCAGGTTGGAGCGCACACAGCGCTCACCCTTGCTCTCCTCCCATGCCGATGCTGACACCTCCGGGTGGCAGGCGGGAGTGCCGCAGTGCCGGGCGGCCTTTGTTAGCGAGCGGGGCCGGGGATGGGGATGGGAGTGTG
>NW_026623837.1:312811-325643 GCF_030028575.1 Malurus melanocephalus | reverse complement strand
ATGGGCTGCGGGAGATGGGCCATGGGAGAGAGCCATGGATGACAAGCCACGGGTGACAAGCCACTGGTGATGGGCCATGGGTGATGGGCCATGGGTGACGAACTGTGGGCCATGGGCAGTGGGGGCCATCTCCTCACCCTGTCCACTGAGCCCATAGAGAAAGGTTAAAGTGATGATTTAAATAAAATACAGAAACCCATTAACAAAGGTTTTTAATAAAACCAGCTAAAATCTGCTTTTACAGCAGCTGCCCCGGCTGAAGGGACACTCTAGTCCTGTATGAAGTGGTTTGAAAGCCCCAGGGTGGTGGGATTGGGGTAGGGATAGTTTGTKGTGTTTTTTCCCTAGAGTGGAAAAAAGATTGGAATTTTAATTTCTGAAATGTGAACCCAGCTGCTGGTTTCACAGCCCGTCTCCCAGCAAACTTGAGCACTCGGCTCACATGGCAGACTGCCCATCTCACCCTGCCATCRGTGATATGTGTCTTTCTACATGTTGGATGCCTTTGTCAGTGCTGCCACCCATCTCACCTCTCACTCCCAATCTAGGCTGTCATATCCTCAAAGGGCACTGCTGAGTATCTGTAAGCTGCTAATATATATTTTTAATCTGAATTTCTAGCCCTGTCTTTGTTAGGAGGAGGATGGGGTTGGTGCTTGAACCAGTCAGTGGTTCAGGTAAATACCAGGATAGCATGGGATCATGGGGTTTAACCTGACCAGATAATGGGAGTTAAAATTGTAAGCTMTCCTGYCTAAAAGTTCCCTTTATCCCAGTGSTGGGATARCCCCTGTCAGTAACAGGGACTGTGCATTAATACCCTCGATAGCAGATGATGATGTGGCTGTTGCACTCTGGTGTAAGGCTCTGGCAGCTGCAGCACTCTCGGTCACAGTGTCCCACGGTGCTGTGGAGTGAAGCTGTGCACACCAGGTCACCACGCTCCGTGCCCCTGCTGCTGTTATGGGCAGGACCGTGGTGCTCTGTGCTTTGTTCTGAGCTTTCAGCACTTCACCCAGTGTTTCCTTCCTGCTTTTCCACCTGCGTGGTGTTGCCCGGGTTTGCAGTCTCCACATCTGACTGGGATGAAGGCAGGATGCCAGCATGTGCCATGTGTGCCTCATGTCTGGGCAGCAGACCAGGCTTCTCCAGGCTTGGTCTGGGCAGGAGAGATTCATGTGTCTGCAGTGGACTCTGGCATTTCAGTGACCAAGGTCAGCACTGCGCCGTGTCACTGGGGCCCAAGAGCTTAAGATGTGGATGAGGAGCAAGGATGAGGCTGRAGGTCAATCCCTGTTGTTTCTGTGATTCCTGATGTGGCTGGGTAGAACCTTCTTGTGCAGACAATCGTGTCACAGTGCGTGACACCTCAGGAGACCTCAGCAGCTCCAGGTGGTAAAAATAGGCAAGGTTCTCCATTTTGTCTTCATCTCTCACTTCTTTCCTCTACAGTTTCTGTCTTGACCAATAAGCAGGTGTGTTGGGAGGACATTGGGTGGTGTTGATACCTGCCACCAATACTTGTGCAGAGCTTTGGCTGTTGCTCTTACCCWTTGGGAGGTACCTACTCTTCCATTCTGCCTCCCATGTCTGTGTCACACTGTCTGCTTGTCTTGTTTCAGAAGAACCCAGTGAAGATGTGGAAGGGCCCAGTGAAACAGCTGGTGAAGCTGAGGAGCCTGCCAAGGAGCAAGAGAGTGGAGGGGACAAGGACCAGACTAAATGGACAGGTATGATTCCGTGATATGGTGTCTTTAAATCCAGGAGCTGGAGGTGGGAAGAACAGTGGTACCCAGTCTATACAGTCCCTTCTTCCAGGCAGCCTTCTGAACTGCTGCATTCATGGCTGCCTTTTGTCTTACCTTGTCTTCCCAAAGTGGAATGTGGTATTTCACCTCTGCAGTTATAATCTCAGCCCATCTCAGTCTCAGTCGATGGCAGATGTGTCCTGGCTGATGGAGAGAGCAAGCTGAGCCTTGAGGTCTGTTGAAGTTCATACCCTCAGGATGGGCTGCTCTCACTGAGGTTGCTCTGTGTGTTCCTCCCTGTCACAGACCAATTCTTAACCCAGAAACGCAATTTTGCTTGGCTGTAGGTMTTTTTTAGTATCAATTCATTGTGTGGGATTGTGTGATCCTGAGCACAACCTTTTTTGTGAAGTGTCACAGAAAAAGGTAAGTATTTTTTACTGATTAAATCCCTTCAGGGGTAGGTAGGGCCCTTTGCCCAAAACTGAAGCACTTTAAAAGGCTGCTCTATGTGAAACGATTATATCTCAAAATAAGTAAGGAAAAACGAGGAGCCTGCTTTTTTAACCCTTTTCTGTCCAGAAACTCTGAATTTGGATGGGGTAATTCCTTCATCCTGCCCATGAAATTCCTATCCCAGTGTTTGTGAGCCGAGGAGCAAATCAGAAATGGGACAGTCTGTGGGGTGTGCACAGTGCAGGGCAGGTGTGTGACCCACAGAGAGTGGGAGCAGCGTTGTGTGAGCCAAGGGATGTGTGATGTGCTGGTGCTGAACTCAGGCCCTGCTTCCAAACACGTAAAAACACTGCCCTGAACTTTAAATCAAGATAACATTTCCAAGTGTTGCTGTCCAGCAGGTGTGCAAAGCAGGCACCGCACCTCAGTTGTGTTTCTGCTCCTGTTCCTCGAGGAACATGGCTGTGTTGACGGGTCCCCTGGACCTCAGACATGGGAACAAATAGAAACTGGGTCAGGTTATTCCTGACAGCCCCAGAAGAGAAATGAGCAGGGACACAAAAACCTGCTGCAAGTGGAGCCGTGAGCAAGGAGGGGAGCAGGCAGTACCTGGAAGCTCTCCCTGGAGGAGGAGGAGGAGGAGGAGGAGGAGGAAGAGGAGGTTGCTGACACAGAGCTGGTCCTGGCAGCAGGAGAGGCTGTGACCACAGTGTCACAAAGCTGAAGAGCACAAAGCCTTTACTGCATTGAGCAGGGCAGCAGAGCCCATATGAGCAGCACGCTGGGGAGGGCTGGGGATGCTGAGCATTGCCCTGACCTGCTGTCCTGTACCTGGTGCTGGGACACCGTGCCTGGAGCATCTCAAACCTGCCAACTGCTCTCTCTTGTGCTGGGCAGAGAAGAGGGGAGCTGTGGCAGGGGACAGACACGASCCCACCCTGACTGAAGCAGTGGCTGGGGAACTGCACACCTGCCAGCTCTGTTTGCCCCAGATTTTCCCAGGAATTGACCAAACAACTGTTTTTAAGTGCTGATGGGAAGATAATGAGATGAGGAACAAGTGACACAGATTTGTCAAGAGCAAATCAYGTCAAYATGACCCAATTTCCCTTCATGTGAAGAAGGTCCTGTTTGGAGTCAGTGTCTCCTTGGGAAGGCTTTCGATGCCACTTTTCAGGACAGGCTGAAATGAAGCACAGACRTTGTGGTGTAGGTGACAATATTGTRTCATTAGTACTGGAAAGCTCTCCATTCCCGAACTGGCATGTTGGGGAGGCTGGGGAGCAATTTCAGAAAGTCTAAACAGCAGGAACAACCCAGAACACAGCAGCATCAGTCAGGAGGAGAAAATGGAATGARCAGGCTTATTTGACCCAAAGAAAGACCAGAGAGGAGGACAAGATAAGTCTTCTTGTTCATGAAATGCTTCTGAAAGGAAGGAAATMATTTCTTCTCCATGTTGAGGATACAGACAACAAGGCCTTAAATTAGMGAGAGAAAGATTGATGTTAGATAATAAATTTTAAAAGGTCCTCGTTTACAGCCTGGGAAGCACTGGGGTGGGTTTTCTGGGAAGGTTCCTCAGGTCTTTGAAGAAGATGAGAGGAGCTGCTGTGGAGAATGGGGCAGATTCAGTCTGTCCAGCTTTGGATGGCCTGGCTGACCTTTGCAGGAGCCTCAGAGCCAGACAGTCTGTGCATGGGGACATGGGGACATGGGGACAGGAGAGTGTGAGCTGAGATCAGTGATGGGCCGTGTCAAAGGGAGGGGATAGACCCTTTTGCTGCTCACCACCTGCAATTTGATCGTTACATTCCTCTGCAATTTACTCCCCTTTGTGCTTTGTTTTCCTCACTGTGCACAGGGGATTTATTTCTTGCACTTTGTTAAAGGTTTGCAAAATCTGTACCGAGACACTGAGTTCCTTTGCCCATCTGCCTGCCCCAGCTCAGGGGTGAGGGTACAGTCCAGGTACAGCCTGCACTGGGGTCAGTGTCAGCACCAAGGGGAAAACCTCTGTTTTCATTAGAAACTTGCCAAAATGTCTCAACTGCAAAATAAATTTATTGATTTGTTCTTTGTGTTTATTTTTAAATGGAATAATGTGAAGCAGAAACATTTTTAGGTGATAYTTTCCAATTGAATATATACAGGGAAAACTCCATCCCATATAAGGACTCATGGGATCTCGATTTTCACAGATACCTCTGTGATTTCTGGAAGGTTCTGGAAGGTGGCAGTGCCTCCACAGTGGAGCAGGGAGATGCTGTTTGCATGATGGCTCAGGATTAGACATTATCTCGTCATGACCTACCACAGTCAAAGCAGCAAGCAGGAAAGGAGTTGTGGCTGATCCCAAGTCCGTTTTTAGGGCAGGTTGCAGGTGATGGATACTCAGCTGAAGCCCTGCTGGTTGCAGTACGAGGCCTCTGAGATTTGGGGTGCTGCTGGTTCATGTCTCTGGTGGAGATCCCATCACCAGCTGTGACCCAGCTACCAAAGGCTTTCCTAATGCACTGATTGTTGGGTACGTGGAGAATATCAGGAGTTTTTCCACAAAAAAAAACAAACAAAGTCTACTTAAAATATAGATTGAAATGAAGTCTTTCTGGAGGACTGGCCTAAAGGGCTTTATTTTTTTCCCCCTTTTTTTTTTTTTTTTAATCCATGATGCTCACCTAACAGAGCAATTAGTGCAATGGACCATCYCTGATTCGAATCCGTGGTAGATTGCTATTAAAGGAAGTATTAATGGGCTGCTGAGAGCTGGGAAATTGTTGCAGAAAAGTGTGTTTATGGAGTATGGTGCTGGCAGGCATGATTTCAATCGGATTTGACATGTTTAACATAAATGTATACTGCACAGCTCCTGCAGTTTATGAATAATTCCTACAGGCCGACTGCCTTTCTAATTACTGAAATTGAAAAAAACAGGTCAGGCACATCCTGACGGAAATCTATTCCTGCCCCTCCCCCCGGCTGCTTTTTGCTGCTTTTTTTTTAATATCTGGCATTTGTGGAGCACTTAACGGCTGGGATGTTCTGGGGCCTGGCAGGAAGGGGACAAGGGGCACAATGGAACCACTCAGCACTGGTGCCTGGGCAGGGAAACCCGGGAGAGGGGATGGGGGACAAGGGCTGGGAGCTTGCCTGTAATGGTGTTTTTCTAAGGATATGTGAAGCACAAAAGACTGCAGCCCAGAACCGAGGCTGGGCTGGCTCCATGCAGAGCTCCAGGCATGCTGGTCTGGCAGTGCTGGAGATGCTGCAGGGGCTGCAGGGCTGCAGGAAAGGTCTGTGGTGCCCTGGGCCAGGCACAGCACCACCTCTGAGAGCCCTGGTGCTGCTGGGCATCTCCGGGGCAGCTGCTCTGCTCATGCAGGACAAGGCAGGGACGTCTGGTGCCAGCTGGGGCTGCTGGATACTGTGGTGTGTACATTCAATAGTGATTCAGCTGTGGGTACTCACTGCAGGTGGGGAGCTGTGACACAGCATCACAAAAACAAATTATTAGGCCCTTTTCAGGGCAATGCAAGGCAGCAGCAAGAGAGAGTGCAGAGTGCACATGCCAAGTGTGGGGGTTCACTGTCAGTGGAGCTGCTGTCAGATCCAGAGTGAGAAATGCTTAGAGCAACAGGCAGTGCACAGGCCTGATGGTGTGATGCAGCAGCTGATTACAGCAGCAGTTCCTTTGGGGAATGGAGAATTTAACAGTGTTTGAGAAGGAAACGTTGGCCTGTGTTTTACTGAGGAGGTGGCAATGCTGTGGCACCACTGGGTGTCCTGTGCCCTGCCTGGGGTCCACGGGGGCTCTGGCCTTTCCTGGACCGTGGCAGCTTCTGGAGAATGGATGAAGCAGATRATAAACTGGCCCTGGATTTTGGGTGGTGCTGTAAGGGCACAGGGGACAGCGGCCATGGGCACGATGGACAGGGCTGTGTGGCACAGTAACAGCTCTGCTGCTCCTCAGATTGTGGTGCTGAGCGATGGCTCCAAGAGCAGTTGAGGTGATTTGAGGAAGGAGGCACCACCAAATGCAGAATTTGCTAATTCTCATCAGGCACTGAAAGCACAGTTCCTGTCTTGCTGAGAACTTTCCCAGGCCAGCGGCTGGACTGTGGCAGGGAGCTGTTTGAGCCTGGGGGAGGGTGGTGTGGAAATCAATGGCAGGAGCAGAAACCCCACTGTAAATTTGCAGGGCAAGTGGCAAGCTGGTTTACGGAATGCAGGGAGATGAGAACTTCTGGCTTACGGAAAGCAGCATGAATTAATAATCATTTAATTGGCTTTTCCATTATGTTGCTGGGTTGGGAGATGGAAGTTTAGATGAAGGGGCTGTCAGTGGTGCTTTAGCTGAAAGAATCTGATGGGTCGGAGGTGGGTGGTGATTTCCTTCCCACCAGGATGGAGAGCAACAGCTTTGGGATCCATACTGGCTTTGCCTGTGGAACCAGCAAAGGAAAGGCCMCCACTTCCAAGAAAGTGTCTGTCTCACCTCTGGAATAATCCCAGCGAGGATCTCTCCTTCTCCTCTGAAAAGCAGAAGCTGCTGAGGAGAGCGAGAAGATCAGTAGATCYACAGAAGTGCTGTGGCAGCCCCGTGCCATCACACTTGGCCTTTAGGGGACAGTTGCTGAGAACTGCAGATCTCCCTCTAAGTCAGAAAATCKGAACTAAATCCATTTAAAGAGTCARAGTAMTARCAATACTAYCCAATATGTARGYGTACGTCATACTTTAAACCAAATTTCTTTTTCTGCCATGCAAGGCCTGGMTCTCGAAGCAAAATGCTTCCATGGTCACACACAGATAATGTTTCCTTGTGCTTCAGTGCCACACAGCCCTTSAAGGCCATGGCCTGTTGGACATTTTGAGCCCAGGACATTCTGTCCTGTCCTCTCTGCACAGACAGAAGGTCCCAGGGTGTGCTGAGAGCTCTGCAGGCAGGCACCAAGCCATGTCCTCATTTCTCCTGGTAGCAGAGTTCTTAATTCCTCTGATCTGTGATGTGGACTGAATGTGTCATTTTGTACATTTGGCTGTTTATCAACAATAAACTTCAGTCTTGGTGTTAAAATTCTCAGTTGAACTGTCAGCTTGAAAACTAATACAAATATCCTATATGCAACAAATCAGTTATTCTTGGGTCTGGACAATCATCAATAATTCTAGGTTTGAAGGATTAAGGTTATGGGGTTGGATCAAGTGCATTTAATGAAACTGGACACTTAGGAGATGGTGCATTTTAATTASCTGTTACTAATTCTAAGCAGGCTGCTTCACAGTGGAAAGGAGATGAGAAAATACCCCGTTGTGATTCCCAGGGTTGGTGCTGGTGTTCAGCAGCCTGGGGTAGCTGATGGTCGGTCTGAATTCAGGCACTGTGTCCAAAAACACTCCACTATGAGCAGTGGTCAGTGCAGGGACACATTCTGGACCACAGAGGAGCCACAGGCACCCCCCGGGCTAGAGGGGTCTAAAGGGACCCGAAGCCGTGCCTGTCCCTGTCAGCCCAGCCCAGTGCAGGGCTAGACCAGGCTCTTGGGCTGTGTCAGCCCAGCCCAGTGCAGGGCTAGACCAGGCTCTTGGGCTGTGTCAGTCCAGCCTAGCAGAGCTGGGCTCTCCAGCTGCTTGTCCTGACCCCCAGCTGCCTGACTGGGGCTGGCACGTCCATGTCCAAGGTCACACTGAAGAGTGGACGGTGTCAGCAGCCATGGGGCTCCTGCCCAGGGTCATTCAGATCACACAAATCTCAGACAGGGCATTCCAGGGCAGGGTGATCCTTCACCTACCACAGTGCTGCTCTCAGTGCTGGTCTCTCCTTCCCARCCTTCTGGGAGAGACTGTTCCCAGCAGAGGAGCAGCACAGTGGGGCCACGTTCCTGATGCTCCTCTATCTCACAGGAAGGAAGGAAGGTGCCATGTTCCTGATGCTCCTGTTTCTYRCAGGAATCAGGGAAGGTGCCATGTTCCTGATGCTCCTGTTTCTYRCAGGAATCAGGGAAGGTGCCATGTTCCTGATGCTCCTGTTTCTCACAGGAATCAGGGAAGGTGCCATGTTCCTGATGCTCCTGTTTCTCACAGGAATCAGGGAAGGTGCCATGTTCCTGATGCTCCTGTTTCTTGCAGGAATCAGGGAAGGTGCCATGTTCCTGATGCTCCTGTTTCTTGCAGGAATCAGGGAAGGTCAGCTCAGGCCCTGCAGACATCTTTAAGCCCTTTGCAGTTGTAAAGCCCAGGGAGGGTCCTGTTCAAGGAATGAGCTGAGCGGAGCAGCCGTCGTTCTGTGAGGGCTGAGCTGAACTGTGACAGTGTCCATCAGTCAGCACTGGCTCTGCAAATTCCTCCTGTGCCTGGTTTGGACATTGTCACAGAGTTGGCAGCATGGCAGAGTCCTGGAGTTTGGGTTTCAGGTCTGGCCAGGACTGTACATGCATGGAGTCCATGCCCAGCCAGGAGTGAAACACTGAGCACGCAGGCACAGTGCTGTGGGGAGCCAGATCCCTTCCAAACACATTCACTGTGGGCACTTCTGAGGAGAAACTCAGCAGTCCCAGGAGAAATTCAGCAGTCCCAGATCAAATCCTCTAGTTCCTGCCTCCCTCTGTGTGTAATACTTGCTTTCCCTCTCCTGGAACTTCACTTTGCCTCTATTCAGCTGAACACACAGAGCTGGGGCCTGACAGGGAGGGCAGTTAGAGATGGGAATTGTGTTCTCTGCTGTGATGTGGTACCTTTGGAAATACAGCTCATGCCGGTGCACACAAGGCTCTTTGGGAAGGAAGCAGTTTGCTGRGATCTGACTCTTCTCAGTGTCATCTGAAACAAGGAGCAGATTCCAGCAGGTTTACAAGTTGAGCAGGAGACGGGGGAACAATATGGGGGACTGGCCTGAGAATGCTACAGCGCCTTGTTAATCGGCAGCTGATCCATCATATTAAATATCCAGCTGTCAGATATTACCTTTCAAGTGAAAATGAATAACTCCCATTAAGGACGAAATGGGTTTGAAGTCGATTCGAGACAGATTAAAGTACCGTTATGAATGTGTGTTCGGGGAGGAGGAGACGGGGGCTGTGTATAATATACTTGTCCTTATAGTTTTTAAATAATAGATGTCCCACAAATTTATGTACTGCAGACAGCCAGGGTTCGGGGGAGGAGAAAGGTCAGGGATGTGCTTCTCTCAGTACCACAACTCGTGGAGTGTTTTGCTGTTGACTTCAGGGCTCATTTGCATTTCTTTGTTTGGCTGGAATAAAATGGCATTTCCTCAGCTTATCACAGTGGGAGTGTTTGGGTCCAGTTGGCCGGGATTTTGGCAGGACCACGTGCTGGGAAGCACCAAAGGTGTGTGTTGCTCTGGAGGCAGGGCTGAGCTGGCCAGAGCCATCCCAGCCCAGTGCCATCGACTGGGCTGACACCACCACCACCACCAGCCCTGTCCAGGGCCAGTGCATGTCAGAGTGTCTGTGTACAGAATGTCCTGGGTCAGCCAGGGGTACCAGCTCTGCCTTACTGAGYCAGTCCAGCTCTGCTGGAGCTCACACATGGGCCTGCACCATCTGGCCAAGCATTTGTGTCCAGTGGAGCCACAGGCCCAGTCTCTTGCACTTGCAGCTTGTAAGCAGCTCCCAGAAGCAGCAGAGATCTTTCTGCTTCTGGTCACCAGTGACAGTTCCGTTGCTGTGGGACACAGCAAGAATGAASTGGTTTTGAAAAGCCAGGTGTGCATTGTAGGATGTAGGGCAGTGCTCACATTCATCCTCCTCCAAGCCCTTAGGGTGTGTGTCAAGCAGTAAATGGAAACACTGTCACTGACCATCCCAGGCCTCTTTGGGGTGTCCTGACATGAATCCCATTCTGTTGCAGCCCCAGCCAGCCAGCCAGAGAAGGAGCTGACAGAGCCTCCAGCATCCTCCAAGCGGATATCGTTTCCCAGCAGCTCTGAGTCRCCTCTCTCCTTTAAGTGGTCAAAGACTTCCGAGGAGACCAAATCAGAGCAGGTAAGGCAGAAAAAACTCGTCTCTGTGTGCAGGTAATGTGTTTCCAATGTGCCAAAAGCAAAGGAAAAAATGGGAGAAGGAGGATTGACGGTGATTACTGGTGGTAGAAGGCATCAAATTATTGAAGCCTGTCTTTAAGAGAGGAAATGAGCATCTGGAAGAGCTGTGTGATTGCTTTGTCACTCCACAGATGTTCCAGTGCCCATACTGCAAGTACAGCAACCCAGATGTGAACCGGCTGCGGGTGCACGCCATGAGCCAGCACTCGGTGCAGCCCATGCTCCGCTGCCCGCTCTGCCAGGACATGCTCAACAACAAAATCCACCTGCAGCTGCACCTCACCCACCTGCACAGCGTGTCMCCCGACTGCGTGGAGAAGCTCATCATGACGGTGAGTGGCTGTGGGGTGTGCCTGCTGCCATCCCAGCACATCCCACAAAGGTGACAGAGAGCTGCTGTGCTGGTCGGCTCCTTCACCTGCCAGAGCTCTGCCATAGAGGTGTGCTCATTCTGCTGTGTTGTGCCCATCCTTGAGCCTGTGAAGATTAMGTGTTCAGTGATTTCCCTGTGAAATCAGGATAAATACAGTTTCCTTGACCTGACGAGGTGAGCGCATGGGATGGCAGCTTACACAGAAGCTTCTGGAAGATGCAGCAGATAGGGATATATTGTCACATTAGACACTTGTTKCTTTGGTATAATATTTGATGCAAGGTTGAGTCTACATTGAAGAGCTTGCCATCCAGTATATAAAATAAGTGTTTATTTTGATTCCTAGCAGTTCTTTCTCTTTGTGTTTTTTTTCTTGCACCCTGTTTTAGTTTGCTTTCTCYGTGCTTTGCCAGTTCTTGGCAGTACTGGTGAATAACTCTGTGTTTGCTGTAACCCTCCTGTGACATCTTCTGAGCAAGCACATGCAGCATGGCCCAGCTGTTCTCTTACAGTTTTCTCGTCTTTTCTTTCTGTCACTCTTCCTCTCTGAAACTCCCTGGAAGAAGGTTGGAGCTGGGTGCAGTAGGTCTCTTCTCTCACCATAACAAGTGACAGGACAAGTGGACTAGCTGCAAGCTGCACCWSAGGAGGTTTAGATTGGATATTGGGAAAAATTTCCTCATGGRAAGGGTTGGAAAGCCCTGGCACAGGCTGCCTAGGGAGGCTGTGGAGTCACCATCTTTAGAGATCACATTCAGTAATCAAATGGATGTGGCATTTGAGGAAACAGTTTATCATGGTGGTGGTGTTGGGTTGATGGTTGAACTTGGAAGACTAAAGGWCTTTTTCAACTTCAGTGATTCTGTGATTTTTTGATTCCTTTTGTGACTCCTTCTCCAATTCAGGAGCCAGAGTCACAGAACCAAGAGCATTCTTGGGAGGGACCCCTGGAGCTGCTCTCTGCTCAGGCAGGGACCCTTCATTGTGTTGCTCGGGATTGCATCCAGACAGCATTTGAGTATCTCCAGGAGAGAAGACTCCAGAGGCTCTCTGGGCAGCCTGTTCCAGTTCCACTCCAAAAGTGCCCTTACACTCCTCTCTTCCTGCGTTGCATTGCTGGTGCTGGTCCCCTCAGGGTGTCTCAGGATGTGGCTCTGCTGTGCCACCCTGTCCCCCGGGTGACAGAGCTGTCCCATCGCAGAGAGCATGGCCCCTGCAGCCTGTGCCCATTTCATTTCACTGCTGCTGCTCAAATGTGTCAATCCTTCTGAGGGTTTGGATGGCTCTTGTTCACCTCTTAAGGACATTGCTGGCAGGTGTTTGGGCCTCCTGAGAGCAGTGAGCAGACGCCAAGCCCTTTCCTTGGGACAGTGGCATAAGCGGTTTGGTGGGGTGGCTGTTGTGCTGCTGTGGAGGGGTTTGAGCCGGGCAGGATGGGTGGGCAGGAGCAGGAGCWTTGGGCTGTCCATCCTCAGGCACATCTGTGTCCCCCTGACCATGGGGCAGTGGCAGGAGCCCCGTGTGACAGAGCTGAGGATGCTGTGCAGAGCACATCGGGCACAGTCCCTCGGTGAGCACAGTACCCAGCAAGGTCAGCAGGGACTGGCCCAGCCATGAGGCTCATCCTCGTGTGTGTTCCTGGTTTTGCCATCTTTATTCCCTTTGCCACCCAGAGACATATTTGGGGAGAGGGCTAGGATTAGGGTTGGGAGGTTAGGGTTTAGGGTTTAGAGGAGGGTTGCCTCTCCTCCGGGTCTCACAGCACGGGGTGAAGAAGGTGGGGCTTTTTCTGTTCTCTGACAGTATTTTGAGCAATCAGTAGTGTTTGTGCAGAACATGCCAGCATCAGGGGTTGTGATTTGGCTCATTCTCATGAAGATCCCATGATTTGACGCACGTGTCAGGTGTTGGTGGCACAGGCAGGGAATTGCAGCCCCGTAGCTGGAGCCGGGTCGCTGTCGACGCAGCGTCTGAGCGCTGAGCGCTGGAGGAGGCTGCAGTTAATAACACCTTATCAGACGCCGTTCAGGAACCTGCAGTGTCTAATATGTCTGTTGCCATGGTAACGGCTSCTGCTTGTGCTCAGCATCCCCGAGCTGCTGCTTGTGCTGCCTCCTTTTCATATCATGAGCAGCCGGGCTGGCTGTCCCTTGGGACCCCCGTGGCCTCTCGGTGGCCCCAGCACAGATC